>NC_092240.1:22099313-22349313 GCF_036320965.1 Panulirus ornatus
GATGCAGACCGTCGGAGGCGTCAGAGGTGACTCCCGTTCATCCCCGCTGGGCTGCTGACGTAAGACATGGATGTACTCGTGGAAATTCGTGGGAAGTCTGGTCGCCAGGGTCCGCACGAAGATATTTCTTTTATTCTTATCAGAAGACTTTCAGTTGTCCAACTGTACATAGCCAAGACATTGTGTGAGAGTTTGTGTGTTTCTCCGGTGTAGAGAAGGACATCACAAATTACAAACTAAATACGGTGAAGAATAAAGAGTTGCTCTTACCAGAGGGAGAGTTTCAGGAATCAAGGCTTTTCAGCCGAACACCGACTGAAGTGGCTGCCATCATCATACATTGGACCCTTGAAGAAAATGTTCAGGTCTTCACCATCGGTCGATTTGCGGTAGGCATGTGGCGGACCTGCTGCCACAAACAGTTTGCTTGTGAAGGTAAGAGCAGAGACTCTGCTTCGTTCATTACGTGGCTACGTAGGACAGAGTAAACCAAGAGCAAGAACGGAGCAGACCCATTAACTCCGGGATAGCCTCAGATGAGGTGACACAACGAGATAGCGCCATTAAATGCAGATTAATTTCGCCGAGGGAGAGGTAACCCCAGCGATAGCTCCAGCAAGGACAGAGTGGCTGCATCAAGGACGAGATAACCCAAGGATGGACAGACTGACTAGCCACATTGAGGAAGATATACACCTCAGCCACGACCAAGTGATCCCCAGGAAGGACGAGGAAGACCCGGTCAGGACGGACGAGATAGCCGCATCAAGGACGAGACCAGCCCCATGGAGGAAGAGGTAGCCCCACTCACATATATCGAATAGCCTGTCAAGGTTAAGCTAGTCCCCATGAAGGACGACGATCCGGCCCTAACAAGGACGGGAGACCGGACAGTGTTTTCCATAATGGCCGCCCACCACACTTTTCATCAGCCAGACCCAGCAATCAGCAAGCTTACATATTACAATCTGTCGCCTGCCAAGGTCTCCGTCTCTACAATATTACTTTATTATGATATTTTCCTGTTTAGGACGAGGGGATGAACCCCAGCCCAGCCCAGCACCAACCTTGGCGTGTGGGTGAAGGCTGTCAGGCCGCTATCCATAAATGTCACATTCTCTCTCTCTCTCTCTCTCTCTCTCTCTCTCTCTCTCTCTCTCTCTCTCTCTCTCTCTCTCTCTCTCTCTCTCTCTCTCTCTCGTACAAACATATACATACAATCTCTACATCTCACACATGATGACGTTTGATAACATGTAAGTCTTGCGACTCGTTCCTCGTAACCGTAAACTTTCCTGCGGTGAGCGGTACGCGCCCGCCTTAAACCCCCCCCTCCCCCCACATCTCTTTGTAAGTACGCGTTAAGTACTCTTTCACAGAGTGATAAAAAGACGTAGTAAGTAATGCATCGCATCCAGAACTGGTATATGGATGGAAGCCAACTTGGTTTTGTCACTGGAATTCGTGCTTCAACCCCAGTTATTAGTTCATTACAGTGACATACGTGAAGCTTTACTGCAAGGAAAGAGTCTGGATATTTCTCGATTTTCCTAAACGTTTGATAAAGTAAGATCATAACCATTTATTTGTGAAATAGCGAAAAAAAAGAGTATGATACGGAAACGATTTTTTTTTTACGTATTTTGACCCCATTCAAACCAGTAGAGCAAGTGTTATAACATGTTTTGTCGACGGCAACAGCAGCTTGGAAAAAAAAAAACCGGTATCATTATAATGATGATACGAGACACTGTCGAGGAAGCAAAGGTAAGTAAGTCAGAGCCTGTGGTGGATGGGAGGAGACTGGCAGGATGGTGGCAGGATCAGTTGGTGATCAAAAAGATATGACAAAAGACTTGGCCGACGTGAAGTTAATGAGGATGAACTACGTCATGGGAAGGTGAACAATACATTGATGACACCGTATATATAAAGGCTCGAGAGGGAAAGTCATAGAAAAGTTATCAAAGATCATAGATAGTGGTCGGTGGTAAATGAGAAGCTAGAATTCAAAGAACACATTGAGATCTTTCCACTAGAAGGGACGGAGCAACATTCCTGAAAGTGTTTGATGTATAGATTGGAAGCAGCCACACGAACGGAAATAACCACGTTAGAATTCAGAGACGCCTCACAGCAGGGAAGAGGGGGTGGAAAACATGAACTAACATAAAAGAGAAGAAAAATAAAACACACACGAACTTTACAGCCAAGTGAGAAGTGTTCGTGATCATCTGCGCATGGCAACAACTCATAAGGATGAAGGACACTAGAGTGAGCGTAAAACCCTTTTAACAAGGAGGAAAATGAGTTGTTTAGCCAAAAAGAATACCTTTGAGTATGACAGAAAGATGTCAAAGCGAAATATGCGAGAACCCCCCCGAAAGAAAGATAGAAAACCTTCGGTATGCTTCTAGGAGAAATGGGAAACACGCGAGGAACAACTACAGGGAAATTTGAAAGACAACTCGATATACATAGTTGAAGTCAGATTCAGATGAACCCTGGCAGGATTACCAGTTACATGATGAGCGTGAGGACGGAGAGAAACTGTGTAGTATTCAGCAAGCAGGAAATGCGGGGAGACCTGCGCGCTAGCCTCGTCTACATCTCACTGTAGTGAGGAAGCTACTCGTGAAGCTACGTGTCTCACGCAGAATCTCGTTGTAGGTGCTATCAGGTTGTTCTCTCTCTCTCTCTCTGTGTCTCTCTCTCTCTCTCTCTCTCTCTCTCTCTCTCTCTCTCTCTCTCTCTCTCTCTCTCTCTCTCTCACACACACACACACACACACACACACACACACGAAAAGCACATTTCTGAATGTAGTTATTGTACATAGATGCAGATGTATACACGTAGTTAATGGTAAAGAGCGGGAATTCACGGATCGAATTATGGAAAATGTACGTGATCATGTTGTTGTTGGGAGCTGTCGACACCAAACCTAGTCAAGAGAGGAGATGCTACCTGCTCGGTCCAGAGCGCTACATGATAGCCAGGGAATATACAGGCAAGCTGTTCACGTCGTCGTCGTATACACAAGGAGGACAAAGCCACAGTGTTCTCCTCAGGTTGATCACCGCATTTACAGAAGGAGGTAGAGATGTTAGAGAAGGTACAGAGGAGGACAACGAAGATGGTGCCGGAATGTAAGATAGCTTGGTTACAGGGAAAGGCAGCTTGAGGATTTAGATTTGCCCAGTCATGGAAGAGAGAGGAATGAGGGGTGACCTGATCACAGTCCTTATAAGTTTTTATGGCAGGTTTATAACGTAGAGAGTGTAAAGTTCTGGGAAAGATGTAAGGACAGGAGAACAAGAACCTGAAATCAAGAAACTTGTTATAAAAGATGTAAAGAATTACTTTTAAAGTTTAAGAGAGGTGGATAAATGAGGGGAAATGAATGATGAAACTTGAGTGTAGACAGCATTCAAAAGTTTAAAAAGTTGTGTGATAGAGAATGTTCAATAGATGGAGCCCACGAGTGTAGAACTCCCTCCCCATGTGATACAAATTCATAATTATTTAAGATTTATCACACACACACACACACACACACACGCACACGCACACACACACACACACACTTACACACACACACACACACACACACACACACACACACACACACACACACACACACACACAATGTGGGTTATTTGTGTCAGACATTGCCACGTGGAAATTGGTAAGTACGCCCATGTGTGGCCAGCCTAGCGTGACAGACACTGAGGGACCACCGTGTCCGTGATACCCGTCCGTCCGTCCGTCCGTCCGTGGTTGGGAGTCACACTGTACACCACACAGTCTTGTGTCGCGCCTAGGGAAGGTCTGAATGACGAGCTGGTGAGACACCCTCGACACCTGTTGCTCAACACCTGAGGAATTGACCACTTGAAGACCCGTCACTCTAGTCCGGATTTCGCCTGAGTTATTCCAGTTTTGACAAGGTTTGATCCGTAAGGGAAGGTGACTCGTGGCATGAAGAAAGTCCAACCTTTGGCGCCTAAGAGTTTGAATGATTGTCTCCCATAATATCAAGTCTTGAATAACGTGAGATCCACATCTGTAGTGTGAGTATTGTACCACATACGAAACAGTTTGATCTGAAACTTAACCAGGCATCGAATATGAAGAACATTCCTCCATTGGATGTAGGATTTGATACGTTATATTCATAATATTTCCCAAACCATATTTCCATCCATCTTGATTTCACAGACGACTAAGCTGCTGCTACACAGAGCCTCCGTGTAGTTAATGCAGGGGATGGCTCGTAACTTGACAGAAATATTGCAAGGTTACGTCGCACGTCATACGCGTTTCGAAATACGATATTTCCGAAGAATATCGTTTTGCTTCAACTGTGTTGAAAGTGACGGTCAGGTGTTCCTTCTCCGGTGTGTTCTTGTCGTACACTGACAACCCCAGTGTTCAGCAGGAGGAAACACACGTTGGCTTCATATAACCCACGATGGTTCGCATGGCACGGCAGAGGAATCCTGCTGCTGCTGCTGCTGCTGCTCTGGGCGACCCCCACTGAGGAAACTTGCTTGGCTCCAATACTTTATTTTACCTGGTTATCTTCTGCGTCGTGGGCAAGACAGGCATTATAGGTAGGTAGCCAGCAATCATAGTTACAGTGAGCAGGCTGAGGCTGCCGTTGAGTTAGCAGTGGAGCAGCACATACTGTAGGTTACAGAGAATTCTGGGTACAGTCGGTCACAGTAATGAGGTACATGAGTGTGGGAAAACCCAAGCGTAGGAGTGCGATGGTCAGCGGAGCAGTGGAGAGCAGTGTACAGGGCCGGTGTTCGGACACACCTACCGACCTGCCTGCCCGGGGGATTTTCTGGACTTTTCCCAAGTTTTTAGTTCCAAGGTTCGTGTGTCTGGCGAGATGTGGGTGGCTGTGCCTCTGTTGAGGTGAAGGGAGATGCTTAGGTAGTGGGAGTTGTGTGCTGTGGGGTGGGGCTTGTTGTGCGGTTGACAGATTATGGTAGTGTAGGGTATCGCGTTAACTACCGGTTGTACAATAGTAACTGTTAGTACTGCTCTCATGCAGCTCCATCTCTTGAACTTCGCCGCCTTTACACAGTTTTTCATGTGTTTACATTGTCAAAATGCGCAGCTTCCCCACAGTTCATTCCGTCCGTCCAGGAGTCTCATACAACAAAAGCACTTCTTTACATCTTGTCTTAACACATTTCTCGCTTAGTTTCCCGGAATGACCTCTGGCTGGTCTCTCGTTGCACATTGTAAACAAGTATCCGCTGTGAACATTGCCAAAATGGTTAAGGAGATGAAAGGTCAGGTGATGCCTTTTCCACAGTGGGCGGATTTAAAATCCCTAACCTCACTCTGTAACTTCATTATTCCTGGTACCATCTTTGTCGCTCACCTCTGGACCCCTTTTATCTCGTGTTTGTGTTTCTTTTAGTGAGGTGATCAAACCCGAGACGCGTATCTTAATTCAAGTCTAATGTAAGTTGTAAATAGTTTGTTAAACATCTTGTCTGTGCACTGACATGAAATTCTAATACAATCCAGTTGGCCTTCTGTGATAATTCCGACACGGTGTTCAGGCAGTAGGTGGATACTCTGTCGTCATGTGAGACCCATGTGTCCCGTGGGATGATGGCTGTATCGAGGTCTTCTCTCGCTGTGTCTCATCTTCAGCAGCTTACACTTCCTTGGGTTCCATTCCAGCAACCGTGTCAGAGATGAGTTGTGTATCTTATCATGGGTGTTACCGTCTCTGTCATCCCTCACTTCTCATGACCTTACCATCGTCCGCAGACATATTGAGGTATGTAACTAGTCCTTCGGGTGAGTTAAGCAAATAGTTCGAGAACACCGAGGGTCTTAAGCGAGAGCCCTGTGGTAAGCTGCCGGTAACCCCAGCCCCTTTAAGAAAGGCTCTCTAGACGCATGACCGCTCCTCCGAGATGATCTATGTACGTGTGTGTGTTTTACGTACATATAGACGGTGTGTGTGTGTGTGTCTGCGTACATGCAGGTGTGTGGCTGTGTTTTGTGACCCTGGAGGAGCGTGTGGACGAGGCTTGAGAACGCGCATGCGGGACTGGTTGAGGGACGCGCCCCCCACGCCCGTGTCACCAAGAGCCCGGGGAACTCCCGGCACAAATATGTCTTTCCCTGACACCTTCCTGGCAGGGTTTATGACGCCCCGCCTCCCACACCTCCTCAACTGCTTGAAGGTCACGCTCACTGTCACGTCCTGCTGCCCCGGCGCCTGCTTGCTACCCCCCGTCGTGACGTGTGGTATATACCCTGACGTGGAGATACATGTGTGTGTCCAACGACGTGACGTTTGAAGGGTTCCCGGTACCGTTAGCACGGTCCCCATGATGTGCAGGATGGACCAGGGCCCAGGACAGACTCTCCTCGATGGTCCAGGAACAGCACATATGGTCCATAATGTGTGGGGTTGTCTGAAAACAGCACACATGGTCCATAATGTGTGGGGTGGTCCGGGAACAGCACGCACGGTCCATAATGTGTGCGGTAGCTTATGAACAACACGGACGGTCCATTGTATGTGGGATGGACCGGGAGCAGCACGGACGGTCCATAATGTGTGCGGTGGCTTATGAACAACACGGACAGTCCACTGTATGTGGGATGGACCGGGAGCAGCACGGACGGTCCATAATGTGTGCGGTGGCTTATGAACAACACGGACAGTCCACTGTATGTGGGATGGACCGGGACCAGCATGGACGGTCCATATTGTGTGCTGTGACTCAGGAACAGCACGGACGATCCATAATGTACAGGGAGAGCGGGGTGGACCAAGTTCCTCACGGGTATGGGAGAGACATAACACGAGACATGATGATCCATGACGAAGTTGTCTACGAATAAACTAGGCTTTGTGGTCGTAGTAGTGACAGGAGAGTAGAGCAGATGGCACTTTCCCTCCCACCTCTCCCTCCAGCTCAACTGTTGCTTGGAGAAAGACCTGAGAGGATATATTTTATGATGAGGGTGTGGTGGGATGGGGGAGGGAGATGATGTACTGCTATAGAAATTTTATAGGAAAGTCTAGACGGGAAAAACAAGGTTTCAACCCATCTGACGTCCAAATCACAGCAGTTGGGGCAGGAGTCTGGAAAAGAATGACATGGTGAAACGGTAGAGGATTGCTGGTGGTTATACATGGAGAACAGAGACCACTGAAATATTTGTTTATGTTTTTTGGCGCCAAAGTTTATTACTTTGCATTTCCCTCTGTTGAATTCCACTTACCTTATTTTTTGACCACTCCAACCGTGTGTCTAGATCCCTATGAATCTTCTATGCAGTCTTCCTTACCCTGGGCTGTATCGTCCTATCGTGTTCAGCAGTTCTCGATATTCACTTGGTAGGTTCTGTCTTTATATGGATGACGTAGATAGTGAACATATGGGTCCCAGGACCGAGTCTTGTGGAACCCCGCTCGTCATGTAGAGCCATTCGGCTGCTTCCTCATTTGACGGTCCATAATGTGGGGTGGACCAGGGACAGGACGGACGGTCCATAATGTGGGGTGGACCAGGGACAGTACCGATGGTCCATAATGCACCGGGCGGGCCGGGTGGAGCAGGGTCCGCATGCCGGGAGGGCGGACCCTTGTCTATGTGAGGTTCGCTTCTCATGTCTTCACTAGGACGAGTAATTACCCACCTTAGCTTCACCTTCATAGTTTTACCGTTTTCTTGATAAGATCGCAAGATTGATGTCTGTGCTAGAAGTGAGGAGGGTGTTCAGGCAGACTGGGGTCGGGGTTATTATTATTTTTTTTTTTTTTACGTTAGCTGAGACGGCACGGGTAGCTGAGGCCCTAATCAAGGCCATCACATTAACGATATATATATATATATATATATATATATATATATATATATATATATATATATATATATATATATATATATATATATTATACTTTGTCGCTGACTCCCGCGTCAGCGAGGTAGCGCAAGGAAACAGACGAAAGAATGGCCCAACCCACCCACGTACACATGTATATACATACATGCCCACACACGCACATATCCTATGCATTTCAGTGTATACATACATATACATACATAGACAAATTTATAAATACACATGTACACCATATTCCTACTTTCTGCCTTCATCCATTCTCGTCGCCACCCGCCACACATGAAATGGCACCCTCCTCCCCCCGCACGCGCGCGAGGTAGCGCAAGGAAAAGACAACAAAGGCCACATCCGTTCACACTCAGTCTCTAGCTGTCATGTGTAATGCACCGAAACCACAGTTCCCTTTCCACATATATATACACCCTAGCCTGATCCACATACCCATTTAATCGACCAACACCCCTGGGGTGGATGAACAGCCGGGTTGACTGTGGACCGACTGCTGTAACTAGGATTCGAGCCTATGCGCTCGACCTTGGGCAGCCAGGTGAATGCGTCACGGTCAGCAGGAACGCTAACCGCTACACCACGGAGGCATGTTTTCCCTCCTCAGTTTGTAGTCTGAAACCAAACCCAGGGAAAATGATGAGTTCTGTGATGCTCATGAAGAATTGTGGGCTAGGGACGTAATGGGTCAGCAGAGAAGTGTCTGGCTGGGTTTACCTGGCTGGACCAGAGCGGGGGAAGCCGAGTGGCGATCATCGGAGCCGATGATGGAAAACGGCGGCGTCTATATTTTTTCTCACTGGATTTCAAGAACCGGGAAGTTATTACCCGCCACAGTCGACACGCCAGTGCTCAAAAGCAACGGTGGCTAGAGCGTGTATAACGCTGTTGTAATCATCATTTACGTCAAAATAAAAAGTAATAAGAATAGTTGTGAATAACAACTGGATAGCCAGAAGATGAAGGCACTTATATCAAAGCCTGGACTGTCTCTGGAATGTATCTTGCACGTAACATTAATGGAACACACAGGTCAGACTCCTCCTCATACCACCCCTGCTGGACGTCACTCGTATATTTTCTTGATTCTTATTTGTTACTTGAGCAACGACACGAACGAATCTTGATGAGGACAATGACTCTCTTGAAATATGGTGAAGCAGTGAACTTGAGAGCATAGTGGCGAAATTACTTATTTACCCTTGGTGAGGTTAACAAGTAAGTTCATGGTAAAACATTTGTTAACTGTCCACACTCGACTTCCCCCACACCCCACCTGCTGTGCCCTCTGTTCACACCAGGCACAGCTTGTCTCTGTCTTTGTTCACAGGAGTAACATTCTTCCTCCAGGATTCAACGCACATTTGGTCTGGGTATTTCCAGAATATTTACGTTGGTTATGGAATAATAGAGGTACGTTAGCAGCCAGGACCTGCCCCGGTGGACGCATGTTGAGCACGACGGGCGACCCTTGGGGAACGCGGGACGACCCCTTGAACCCGATTGTGCGACCCGTGTACGTGATGCCATGGTTTGACGAGTTCCGTGAGGGGTAGGGATGAGGGGTAGTAAAGTCATGCCAGGGGTCGTTGCGTCGTGCTCAAGGGTCGCATAGTTGTGGCCAAGGGTCGCACCGTCATGCTCAAAGGTCGCACCGTCATGCTCAAAGGTCGCACCGTCGTGCTCAAGGGTCGCACCGTCGAGCTCAAGGGTCGCACCGTCGAGCTCCAGGGTCGCACCGTCGAGCTCAAGGGTCGCACCGTCGTGCTCAAGGGTCGCACCGTTGTGGTCAAGGGTCGCACCGTTGTGGTCAAGGGTCGCACCGTTGTGCTCAAGGGTCGCACCGTTGTGGTCAAGGGTCGCACCGTCGAGCTCAAGGGTCGCACCGTCGTGCTCAAGGGTCGCACCGTTGTGGTCAAGGGTCGCACCGTTGTGGTCAAGGGTCGCACCGTTGTGGTCTAGGATCCCTCTGTCGTTCTCAGTGATCGCACCTCCTTGGTACTCAAGGATCGCTCCTCCATGTTCGAGGACGACACCCTCGAGTTCGAGTCGAGGTGAGTTAAGCCATAACCCGTCCCGTAGTGAGACCTAACACAGTACCTAGGTGGCGGGGTTGACGTAAGTGATGATGTGAGAAGGTGTGGAGGAATGTGCTGCTGTGACAGATGGATGGTCCCACACCCACCTGGCCCTACACCACACATCATTATACACCCACCATCCTAACACGCATGCACAACCACCACTCTCCGAACTACAAACACTAATCACACTACAGTTTATTGGTGCAATCGTATATACGTCAGACACGTGTGTCCTCACACACACACACACACACACACGCACACACCCACACAGTTTTAGTACGTCAACATTTAGGTGTTGCTTGGTTATCAAGTATTTTTTTTTTTTGTTCAGTTTGTGATTAGTGAGTGTGAGAAGCCTGACTAATGAATGAAGTGAAGCTCAGACATACGTCGTGGTAATGTTTATTATTAACCAGATCTCTGGAAGTGGTCAGTTCAGGGAAAGTACGAGGGTGGGCAGGATTGTCTTTGTATGTGTGTGTGTGTGTGTGTGTGTGTGTGTGTGTGTGTGTGTGTGTGTGTGTGTGTTCGCCGCGCTGTGCCTTGCCACTGTGGTCCTGCTCAGTAAGCGTTCCCTCCCACCCACTCATACCTTCCCGTCACAGCCAGTGCCCCCTCAGTAAACCGTGATGGACCCCCTAGTTAATCCTGATGGACCTCGTGTTATGAAGGGGGAAGTAGGCGGCGTGAGGTGTCCAGGTGTTGTTAGCACGATCCTGGGTGTAGTCAATGGTATCTGTTTGCTGGAGTTATTAACTTTTCCTTGAGGAAGAAGACTTGTATCACTCCTCCAGGAACGAACAATATTGTGACGGAAGATGGAGAGTAAAAGTTATTGAGTCTTTACTCAGAGATGAGGTGAACTCCATCGCGATTCATATGATCGAGAGAGGTGTAGCGTATCCTATATTTTGTACCACATCTGTTCCTAGGATGTAGATCGAAGTCCAACAGTGGCAGTCTTCGAAACCATTTTTTTTTTTGTGTGCGTGTAAAGGTTTTTCACATGTATGGATTCACTTTCAAATCGTTTTGATGGATTACTATTTACTATTTATATACGTAATGTTTAATTTTGTTGACCCCCCAAATTAGCAGACAACAGAATACGTTTTTTGGGGGGAGAATTACCTTGTGTTCTTTGTAATTATGACGTGTTATCACCTGTGAAGATCGGCGCTAGAATTTCTTCGGTAAAGTTGTGGAAGATAACGCTGGTCACATCCGGTTGTTCCATATCTGTGGAAATCGTTAAATTTACTCCATTATTTATCCAACATTTGCTTCATTATTCATCCTTCATTTGCTGCATTATTTTCTAACACTGACACGAGAAACGGCTCTCTCTATATGGAACCACATTTATTGCATTATTTTCTAACACTGACACGAGAAACAGCTCTCTACATATGGGACTTGCACTAGAGAAGGGATTTATTTTTTTTCAGGCCAGTCACAAATCTGGAGGCTTATCAATACGTGCAGCAGTAGCAGCTTTCAGTCTATATAGGAAAAGTAAACCCACAAATCAAACGAAGCGAGAAGAGTGTAGGATTACATTATCCGCACCCTTATGTGCCACCGCCCACAGGATGGGTAGGAGTGCACAGTACATACGCTGCTCCTCCAGCCAAAGTCGATCGTCGTACCTGTGGATGAGGAGAGGGAGCTGTGCACCCGTAGAGCCTTACCTCCTGTGCCGAGCGTTTGGAACTCTCCTCCTGGTTTTTGCACCAAGTGCCACAGCTTGGTTGCCTGAAGTAGTACTGCTCGCCTCCCTCAGCGCGCCCTCCTAACGTCCAGTTTATCCTCAGTTCCCCGGAGTCCCCTTTTGATATTTGTGAGTCGTGATGTGTTAACTTGGTCTTGGGCATCTGGGGGCATTTGTGTGTGGTTATCATTCGTGCATCCCTCCCCCGCCCGCATTGCAGATGGAGGGCGTCCCTCCACTTCTTTGTTACCTATTATCACTCACTTCTGGTAGGTGTCTCGTTGCGTTTCTTTTGACCCATTTTGACGACTTATGACTCGTTGGTTGAAAAGGCAAGATTGTTGTGGTATATTCCATCTTGAAGCCAACATAATGTATTTAGCGTCCGAAGCGTCTCACTCGCCATGTTTTTTTTAGAATTCAGAATTTTATTCGCGAGGGAAAAGCGATCCTCCATCAAGCAGTGTACAGGTAGCCTCCCTGACGACCTTCCCTGTGTTGTTTTGGTGTCAGGTTGGGCATGATCTCTGCGGATCCCAGGTTCCTTTTTACAGTACGGATCTTGCAGTTTGTTTCCTCCAAAGTGGTACTTGATTTCCGTTTTCTTTGATCCCGGTCCCCGTCTTCAAGAACACATATTTAAGGTGCGAAGCCTATGTTACATGGAATTCCATCCATGATTCTGGCCACAGCAGCAAGCGTGATGATGTATGGTCGTGCCTGGTCTGGTCTTGTAGATCGCTCATATGATTCGGGAGTAGCCCAGGGCCTTGTCCTCCTCTCCCATTTGTTAAACGTTCCTTCCCCTGACGTACTCTCCTTCCCCGTTAGATAGATGGCTGTCAGTCCAGTTGTGTTAGCCCGCTGGCTTACAAATCATCCGGAGGCAAGGTCGTGAGAGCGCGTTGCGCGCGGTTGTTGTGGGGGATATGAGTGCGAATGCGACTGTGTGGGAGTGAAATAGGTGTGTTTGGTGTGGGTGTTGTGTGCCGGTGGAAGACTGTTGGCTTGCATTAAGTTTGCTTGACTTACTCCTCCAAACGGTGTGAGAGGCGAAGGGCCCTATCCTGTGTGTGGTTGAATGTGGGTAGATCAGCTGATGGCTGGTAGATTAGCGGTAGCGTGAGTAAGAATGTAGAACTGGAAGGTCGTGTGAGTGACAGCATGAGTGAGAGTGATTATACGTCACACCATATAAGTCTTGTTGTTATTCAAGGTGTGGGTGTAGACGAGGGTGTGTTATGGCAGGACCGAGGGGTTGGTGAGCGTGTAGCATGTAAAATTAATGTAACGAATGCCTTCTGGCGCGCGCACGTTTGTGTGTGTGTGTGTGTGTGTGTGTGTGTGTGTATGTGTGTGTGTGTGTGTTTAATTACCTGTTTGAACAGTGTAGGGAGGGAGTTCCGTTCCGTTCGTGGCACCCCATGTCTTGAACTTTTCCTACTATGATAAAACACGTTTGCAAGTTTATAACTGATTTTATTTCATTTATCCACCGTTATAATATAACCGTTCCTCTTTATATCTTTTCTAACACTTTGTTTGTTTCATTTTATGTTATGGCCTCTGGTTGGTGTAGTCTCGCATGTTTCCAAGAACTGTCTACGTCATGAAACAGGTTTAAGACGTAGAGGTTGTGATCAGGTCTGCCCTTATATATATATTTTTTCCGTCTTTCATGGTAGACAGGAATCACCTTTCCCTGTAACTGAACCTTTCTTAATTTCCGGATCATCATTGCCAACCTCGTCTGGTCTTTCCTTATCAGTTCACTGTGCTGCTGTAAGTGCGCTGACCAAACCTGAGAAGCACATTCTAGTGGCTGGTTTGGTGTAGGTAGGATGTGATAAAGCTTGCTCAGTATCTCCTTATCCACGTATACCTAAATGCCGGTCTAACATTAGCCACCGGATGATTCATTGTCTCATTTGACTGTCCTCCTAAAGTGGGGATCCCATGGCGACGGGTTGAGGCTGACCTCAACTCCCAACTCCCTTTCACATCAAGATTCCTGAAGCATATTTCATGCTACTCAGTGTTCACATCGAGGCCGTCTCTCTCACACACTGTGTCCCATCCTCATTACTTGACGATTACCCGGGTTGATTCTGATCATCCACATATCACACCAGCTGTTCAGTTTGTGTAGGTCCCGTTTATGACCTTGGCATCATCAGCAAACATAGTCAGGAACGAGTCCAATCTCTCTCTGGCAAGTCATTAACTTAATTCAGAAAAGAGAAGTGAACCCAGTGTGTGTGTGTGTGTGTGTGTGTGTGTGTGTGTGTTACGAGATGAGAGCTTTACACTCGTGGTGTCCTTGTATATATGTACCATGTCTTCACACACACACACACACACACACACACACACACACACACACACACACACACACACACACACCGTAGCTTGTGCCAGGTACCCATTTTTACGACCGCTAGAGGATAAACAGCTGGGTTGACTGTGGACCGGCTGCCGTGACCAACACTCGAACTTTTGCGGCCCGTGCATATGTAACGGCAGTAACGTTAACCGCTTCACAACGGAGGTCCGTTGTGTGTGTGTGTGTGTGTGTGTGTGTGTGTGTGTTTACTCATTTCTGCTTACGGCCTGGGAGATTCCCACATCTTGATCAGCCTTCTCTCATAAAGATTTCTCTTGTTGTTGTTGTTGTTGTTGTTGTTGTTGTTGTTGTTGATTTAGAGGTGTTGTTGCAGTCGCTCCACTTTAATTCCCTTCGCCAACATCGGAGTCACTATAAGATTGTTTAATTGTGTTCGTGTAACGTGTCATCGCTTCCTGCTGCGTCCTCAAGTTGACCGTTTCCTGATAGATAACAACTCAAGTGTTGCCAGGTCCAGTGAGGAGGTGGAGGATGGAACACGGTCGCCTCCCGTCCTACACACCTGTCACGAGGAGGAGGTGTAGCCACACTCCTTTTCCTGTAGCGCGTCTCCGTTACTCCAGGTGGTGTGGGTGGTGCTGGCTGTTGGCTTCCCTCTAGTTGGGCTATCATACCGGTTGTTGTTTGTTGTTGTTGTGTTCACCAGTTCGGTACCTTACACGGTCCCTTGGCTCACGAAGCCCCGGCCTCTGATTTGTAATTGTCCGTCCACCTTGTGGTGATGCCCCATCCTAACTTGGGTAAGATATATTGTGATGTAGACTTATTTATGATATTCTTGTTGTCTTCTTACTTAAAGGCTGTACTATTTTTCTCCCGATTGACCAGTGTACAGTTGATTCCAGGTACAGTACAGTGCCTACATCTGTGTTACAAGTGAACTCCTGCGAAGTGATGGTTACAGTCTGGCCATAGTTCACCACGTCCCATATTCATTACGTTTGGTAGGATACAGAGTCATCACTCGTGTAGCTGTGCGTTGCTGGAGCCGGTCAGGGTCTGTCTGTAGATCGTCTGGTCTCCAGAGTTACGTAATCCTCCCATACAGTAGCTTGAGCATCAGCCACAGATATATTCAGATATGACTCATGTTCCTCTGGTACGTCATGTACACAGATAAGGAACAGTAGCGGTCTCATCGCCCAGCCTCGTGGCACGCAATGTACCCGTGTGGGTGTGGGCGGATGTGGGTGTGCATGTATATATTATGTGTGTATTTGTGGGCGTAAACGCATGTGTGTTTCTTAATACATACGCATGTATGCATATGGCCGTGCTTTTTTTCTGTGTGTGTGTGTGTGTGTGTGTGTGTGTGTGTGTGTGTGTGTGTGTGTGTGTGAATTAATGTCATTGCGTATTAATATTCTACGGGTTGGGTGTTCTACACTCGTGGGGCTCCATCTTTTGAACTTTTGATACCATACAGCCAGGGTATGCCATCCGCATTATATCTCAGTATATTCCAGTTATCATCTGTTCTGAGAAATAGTTCTTTACGTCTTTTCTAACCAGGTTCTCACTAGATTTCATGTCATGGCCTCTGGTTGCTCTGCCCTTGTATCTTTCGAAGAACTGGTAGCTGCTGACGTCGTCAGACTGGTTTAAAAAACTTAAAAGGTTGTGATCAAGTCACTCTTGACTCTTTTCTATTCCACTGTGGGTAGATATATGGTTTCTGACCTTTTACTGTTACTCAGCCCTCTTCATTGTTGCCCTCCTGTGGACCCTCTCTGTTAGTTCTTTGTGTCTGTAATCATCTGTATGTGCGACACGGGGAGAGAGAGTGCCACTCTCGTGCGGTTCCAACTCTTGAACTTTCGCTTGTGCAGGGTTTGCAGATTTGCTGTGAGGGAGGATGATAAGGCGTAGCCCACACCTCAGGAAGATTTGCAGTTGAGAATAACAGGTCTTGTGAGTCACATGTTGGTGGATGTTTTGTGGGAGATGGAGAAAGTGTGGGTTTGTGGAGTGAATGCCAGCGACCCACGAGCATGTGTGGGAGAAAGAAAAGACAGGAGTACTTACCAGGGAAGGGAACATAACAGCCAGTGTAGTGCTAGTACGGAGAGGTAGTTCTGCTCTCGTGGGGCCCCATCTCTTGAGCTTTCTCAGGTACCACGCATACATTGCTCTCTGCATTAACCATGCCCTCAGTCGTTCTGTTCCATTAGTAAGATGTTGCGATTTTCTTTGATAAAATGATTTCATGGTTGTCTTGCGTTTATACAAAGGATTGATCCGTCCTTGTATGGAGTACTGCTCTCACATCTGGGATGGTTCTAGCTCCGCATCCTTACTTGACAGAGTTGAGTCGAAAGCGGTACGACTTATAAACTCTCCCAGGCTAGCTTCAGAACCTGACCCTTGTACCCTATGCCGAATTGGTAGTTCACTTTCCCTCTTTTATAGGTATTATTTTGGTGTGTGCTTCCGAGAGCTGGCTACTTATGTGCCCTCAGCATTAAGTAGACCTTGTAGTACTCGGCAAGCTACTGCATCACATGATCACTGTGTGGGCGTTGACATCTTAGGGTAGGCCGTTTTGATAACTGTTTCCTTACATACACGTCGAATCTTTGGAACTTTACCCTTTCAAGTCTTTCCCAGTAACTCTGACCTGGCACTTTTTAAGACAGGTTTTTCACTTCCCTCAGAACTCGTAAAAACTTGTCCATGTATCTTCTTTTTCCCTTTCATTGACCTCTTTATAATTCAATTAAGGCCCAGCTTTGATGTGGACTTTGGTCCGTGACTGGATCCTCCAACGTAAAAACAAAGAGAAAAAAGAATACTTGAAACGAAGATCCACTTTACATTTTATCGATTTAGAAAATATAAGTTGGGGACAAATTTTTTAGAACCCATTTTTCTTGCAGTAAATACATCCGTGTTTAATGTGTTCGTACCACACATCCATGTTTCTTGTGATGGTACCACACCCCACACCACACCACACCACACCACACACCACGTTCGTACCACAAACCTGCGTTTCCAGCCGGCATGTCCCGGGCGTTGAAGAACCTTGAGTCACAGCGCCTCTCACCCGTCGTCACCTTGTGTCTCTGTACAGTCTGCCATTACTGACTGACTGCCTTACGTAAGGTGTATCCTGTATGTTGTAACACATCTCATGTGGCCGACTCCATTACGTGTCCTGAGGATAATAACTGGAGTGGGGGATGACATGGTTTATGACGGCCCGCGGCTCAGGGCCCCAGTCACTTGTGGAGATCATTAAAAGTTTAGAAATGGACGTTATATGTGATATCTGGGTTTGTTCTTGTTACCTTTACATGGCAGTAGCACTAAGAGCGGTCACCGTGCCATTTGACAAGAGATAAGGTATCAGATGTGCATAATACTGAATGACTTTATGAGCAAGAATAATTTTTTCTTTTTATTTTCCTTTTTTTTTCTACCCGCCGATCACCAAGAGTTGTGTGGTGTGAACGTTGAATGTTTAATATGAACACGATGGTACACACATGTGACAGGTCAACTCACACGTGTGAAGGGGCGAGACGCACACAACGTGCCTTCTGTTTAGTTTCTCCCTAGTTGTATTATTTGTGTTGCGCATCAACCTTAGTAAGACGATGGGCGATCGATGGGGAACTGAAGTGTATACATAAACTTTTAGACCTTTGATGTGTGTCTGGAGGGGGAGGGGTTGGGGGGGATGATGTAATAACAGCGGTGTGTGTGTGTGGTGGATGGGGGTGGTGAAGGCCGCTCATATCCGTGTTGGTAGAGGCCAGCACCCGTCCCGGCAGAGCTGTGTGTCTAACCTACGTACACTGACACACCCCTGCCACGTACCACGCCTCCACCTACACCCTCAACCACTGCCTCACCACCACACCTTCACCACTGCCTCACCACCACCACACAGCACTACCCCTACACCTTATTGTAAACAGCTCTTCATTTATTTTGATGCACAATTCCGTCAATGTTTTCCCGTTGTTGTAAACTTAACATGTAAATTGCCCAGTATTTCATTGTGTTGCCCACACCACGTGACAGTCTTCACACTTTGTAACCTGTAATGTATTTCCGTCATTGAGGCCCCAGTGAATAAGTTGTTCTTGCGCGTGGGAAAAAGGATCAGTCGCGATACCTTCCCCAGAGCTTGGTATCCCTCAGTCATCCACCATAAACCAGCTGACCCACGACATACACTCGTGCTCCCCGCCCCCCTCAAACCACTCTCATCCTCACTGTTCCTCCCTCACACCACTCTCATCCTCACCGTTCCTCCCTCACACCACTCTCATCCTCACCGTTCCTCCCTCACACCACTCTCATCCTCACCATTCCTCCCTCACACCACAGTCTGCCTCACCATTCTTTCCTCAAACCATCTTCACCTACAGTAGCTGGCGCACACTCTTCACTTCCACGTCATTCTTCTATGAATGAACTTACCTCTATTATAGTCTCTATTGTGTATATATATATATATATATATATATATATATATATATATATATATATATATATATATATATATATATATAAAGTTTACATATATTTTATCAACCGTGCTTTTGTACATATTTCGTTGGTTATACAGGATTGTGGACAAGTGACCAGTCATTTGTGAGGTTAGATGTGAGGAGAACCATTACCACATGACGTGATGATAGTGAAGAGTAATATGATCATGACCAGTATCGTGCCAGTCCTCCCGTCGTGCCCTCACACACCAGGTGGGTGCGTCCCTCACCATTGACCTCCTCCTCCTCCTCCTGCTGTGCTGGTGTACCGTCATCGTCCACACTCACACCGGAGAGTGGCACAACCTGTAGAAGTGCAACACCTGCAGGAGGCTCTTAATGGAACATGGCATACCTCACACCTGATCATAATACATAGATATCTTTTCTTTCATACTCTTCGCCATTTCCCGCGTTAGCGAGGTAGCGTTAAGATCAGAGGACTGAGCCTTTGAGGGATTATCCTCACCTGGCTGAGGGAATATCCTCACCGGGCCCCCTTCTCTGTTCCTTCTTTTGGAAAATTAAAGAAACGAGAGGGGAGGATTTCCAGCCCCCCGCTCCCTCCCCTTTTAGTCGCCTTCTACGACACGCAGGGAATACGTGGGAAGTACTCTTCCTCCCCTATCCCCAGGGATAATATATATATATATATATATATATATATATATATATATATATATATATATATATATATATATATATATATATATACTTTTTTCTTCTCCCGGGATTCCCTTCTATGTTTATGAATGTTTCTCAGCCGCAGCACTCGGTACCATAGGTCATAAAGGTCATCAAGTGTTGTGCGTGTGTGTGTGTGTGTGTGTGTGTGTGTGTGTGTGTGTGTGTGAGCAGGCCAGATAAGTTGTACGTGCTCGATGTCTTCTTTATGGGATTTCCCCCGTGGGCATGAAGGGTTCTGGGACGTGTTAATACGACGTTGGTAGTGAAGGTTGATGTGTAGGGCGTAAGCCGGAAAGTGACTCGTGTTTGTGTGGGGTTTGTGGTTTCCCGATGCGTCGGAGTTTAAGACTGTGTTGGGAGGTCGGTCGTTTAGTGATGATTGTCTGGTTGTTTCAGTGCGTATGTGTTTTGTCAGTGCTTTATTTGTTTGTCGTTGTTGGTGTTGGTGTTGGGGGGGGGGGGGGGATATGTAATTAGCGGTAACTGGGGTGAGAAGCAGGGGTAAGCTTATTATTTCTCCTTCGAGGTTTGTGGTGTGTGTGTGTGTGTGTGTGTAGGAGGGTCTAGTGCTGTTGCTATACAGAACTGAGGGCTGAGCATGTTGAGGTGGGACTGTACTGGGAGGATCTTTGTTGCGTTCTGAAGATGGTGAGTGTTTGTAGTCGCCAGGCAGCCAGTGATTGTTCTGAGTGCACTATGTTGTGTGGTTTGCAGCTTGGTTAGACAAAACTGGTGAGACGTAGTTTCAAGTGGAGCGGATAACTTGGTTGTTTAGGATGTTGAGGGATTTTATTTTTCCTTCCAGTTCTCGTGCCAGTTAGTGTTTTGAGAGCAGTTTGTTTGTACGTTGCTTTTCTGCTGATTGTATTGGTGTAATGATGAACGTCGTGTGTGTGTGTGTGTGTGTGTGTCTCGTATGTGTTGTCTAGAATGGTCGGTGTTTTCTTCAGTGGGAGGGACTCTCCATTCAACATGTCTGGAGGGTGTGAGGTGAACTCGTCAGGCTGAGGTTTAAAAGGGGTGAGTGAACACTTCTGTCGAGATGGAAACATTCTGCTGTTCTATGAGCTTAATGTAGTGTCATGGTGTGTTGCTGTGATTGTGAGCTTGTCTGCATATATATATATATATATATATATATATATATATATATATATATATATATATATATATATATATATATATATATATATAACGGTAGGAAGGTGTGCCAGGAATACTGGGAGGCTCTGATGAAGGGGTTCTTGCTTCATTATGAGCAGTGTGTGTATCCTGTCATTAAGGTGAGTCGATACGTTGCACGCCTCTTTTATCCGATCATTACTGCGATGTATCACACCGGACGAGAGGGCAGTGGGGCTGGGCGGTGGGTGTTGTGTTGGGCTGGTTCCTGCCGCCCACATCCTTGTTGGCTCCCGGCACATCACTTGTGCACACACCACAGGTCACTACAGGCCCCGGGTGACTTGTACATGGTTACTGCCATACCTGGTACACATACCTGGTACACACGGATGGATGACACTAGCCACCCCCTGTTGGTACTGCCAGGGTGGGTACCTGTGTGTATGTGTGAAGGTCAGGTGCGCTACTGGTACCGGATAGTACCGAGTAATACCTTGTAGATTGTATTTAAAGCGAGAGGCGTGTATGATTGATTCATTATATGCATATGTATCAGTTGATCATTTTTTTTATTCTAGCAGTACTTTGTTGACGTGTGGTTGCTGTTGCTAATTACTTACTGATGAATATCACTTTTGCATATGATTAATGTTGCTTGCTTCCTCTTCTTCCAGTGTTACATGCTGATCAGCTGACCTTTATTCTTGGTAGGAACTTCTTGGTGGCCGTGGTTTGCACAAGCACAGTCACCACGCTGGGTTAGTGGGTGGGTGAGGAGGGTTGGCATCAGGACCATTGCCGTACATCCGCTCACCGTACGTGACCTCCGGGTTCACACGAACACCACCGTTTGCTCGGTGATTGTACTTGTGGGGTTGCTTTCCTTAGGTCATTAGAACGTGCTTGGTAATGTGTTGATCAGTGCGTGGTGACTGATATTGCCCGCTTGCTTATCTCATGGCATTAGAACGTGCTTGGTAATGTGTTGATCAGTGCGTGGTGACTGATATTGCCCGCTTGCTTATCTCATGGCATTAGAACGTGCTTGGCAATGTGTTGATCAGTACGTGATGATTAATATTGTCAGGTTGTTCACCTCACTCCTGAGTAACGTGTTGTAGGATCTGCTCATCACCTGAGAGAGGTGTAGGGAGTGTGAGGTCGTGGGTCGTCCTCGCCGGGGACTGTATACCTCCTGAGATCGTGCTGGCCACCTGCTGTAGTGACCCTGCCGTGGCTGGCGTAGTAATCCTCCCAGTGTCAACCATCTGTCCTCCCAGTGTCAACCATCTGGCATCGTGAATCTTCTGAGTTTGGCCAGGTGGTGCAGTGACCCTCCCGGGGCTGGGCAGCTGATGTGTTGAGGGTGATCGTGAAATGTTTAGAAGTACGTCAGAATGTTATTGCAAGAATTGCAGTAGACGGGGTCCCAGTCCCCTACCACCTCACTAAGTACAAGGACAAGGAAATTCACTTTAAACAGTGGCATGTTGCTCTTGCTTCCCTTCACTTACACTGTAAGCTGAAGTAATATTTTGTTCTTCAGTAACTCATGCCGTACTTGTAGTACCATGAGAGTACTTTAGAAATATTCTATCTTCAGTGCACTGGATAGATTTTTCTTACTTGATACAGTGAAATAACGAACAAGTAAATATATAAAAGATCAATGAGAAAAAAAAAAAAATATATATATATATATATATATATATATATATATATATATATATAGATAGATAGATAGATAGATAGATAGATAGAGAGAGAGAGAGAGAGAGAGAGAGAGAGAGAGAGCCCATACTTGATTGTCGTTTTCCGTGTTAGCGAGGTAGCGCCAGGAACAGACATAGAAAGTGCCACATCCGCTCAGACTCTTCCTCTAGCTGTCATGTGTAATGCACCGAAACCACAGCTCCTTATCTACATCCAGGCCCCACAAACCTTTACCAACGGAGTCTCAGGTTAGGTTCTTCTTTGTCAGTCAACTTACTGTTCTACGTCCTCTGTCTCATTCTTGTATCTTCCCTAACGATGTGGTCATTATACGAAAGTGCACTTGGGAACTTACAATTAAGATGTGTAAGAACTTAGCGTGTGATCGTTGGTACAACACTTGGGTCACGTTATCCCTGGGTGTGGGGTGAGCGCGCATGTTTACATTACACATTAGTCCCATCCATGGAGGCTCTTCCTCAGTTCTGGAGGCCCACAAGGTAAGGAACATTTGCTGATTACTTAAAAAAAAATATCGAAGATAAGGAATGTTTCTATGATATCTGGAATATAGGACAATGAATGCGATACCCATGTAACCAAGAATTGGCAAGGGAGTTAGCGCCAGGGTAGGAAAGTAGGTCGGTCGACTGTGTAAACTCGGTGGTCAGGGGAAGAGAAAGAATTAAGATTTACTAATTTCGGTCCATTTTCTGGCCATGTGAGCTGAGTGAATCCCCCAAAGATCATTCAGGCAGTACACAGAGTTGATGAGAAGGTAAGTCAGTAGAACTGTGTTAGGTTGTCCAGTAACATGTGTAATCTGTTGATTAAGACCAGGTGTGGGTGACGCACGTCCTGCTGGTGTGACCAACATATTCACCGGTCACGTATTACATGTTTAATCATATTGATCCGGGTCACGCATTTATCCTCCTCAGGCTCAGCAAAATTGCTTCCTAACTGTAAGTTTAACGTGATGTCATCGTGGGTATGGCGTGTGGTAAGTCACTGTGAAATGACCACTTAAAGCTCGTCGTTACGACCCTTGCCTACGCTCGCCTGACCTTTGACCTGTTCCTTAGAAATTAGGTCAAAGGGCAGGCCTTCATACGCAAGGGTCGTATTGCGGTGCACGAGGGGGAGAAGGGGGCGTGGTTAAGGTGGTTGAGGGAGGAGTGAGGGTGTGTGGTGGTTGGCACAGTAGCGTCCTGTGCCTGCCGTAGCTGCGTGCGTAGCGGGTGGGTGTCACTCCTCGTGCCTCTGGTGGTGGGAGGCAGCCTGGGCCTAGGTCTTCGAGAAACTTGCTTTTCATTCCTAGAAAGACGCGCCGGCGATGTGCGTCCTGGCTGGCGGGTATCTTGTGTGGCCAGGATGGTAAGACCGCCTCGTCATCAATTTTGAAATAACCCGTCCCAATAAAAAGCTGACGTCAGGCGTTTTTAGTGTGTAGGTTGGGAGCAGGCAGTCAGGCAGGCAGGCAGGCAGGGGCAGGCAGCTCTGAGCAAGGCTGTTCTCGCCCCCCCCGTCCCCCACACATACCCACCAGAAACAGACGGTGACGTCATTACTGCCACAGAACCAGTGAGGTCACTTCTGGCATAGTCGGTGCCAGGGAGGCGTTGCAATGTGGGTCGCAGGAGCGCACTCCTCCTCCTCCTTGGTGACCTCGGCCCTCAGGTTGTCTTATGGAGAAGTGAAGGGTTGGGATCCCGTTTGGTAGATGTGGCTGGGATAGCGCGGGTGTTTCCTGCCCTCCACCATCACTGCAGCAGCTGGGTCTTTCGTGTCGAGGAGGTCTGGCAGCCCACAACAACCCCTTCCTCTCCACCTGCTGTGTTGTGCGTCCAGCGTGACTTGGTCAGCTGGGGAGTGGCAGGATCAGTGTCGCGGCAGGAGCAGCTGGCACGCCACACATGCAGCGTAAGGTTACCGCCGTGTGATGGACTCACACATGAGATGATAATGTAGCAAGTAGACCCCCTCCTCCCCCCGCCATGACCGTACCTCCATCCATGAGCACCGCGGTACCACCCCCTTTGTGTGCGACGGTACGACCCCTTGTGTGTGACGGTACGACCCCTTGTGTGCGACGGTACGACCCCTTGTGTGTGACGGTACGACCCCTTGTGTGCGACGGTACGACCCCTTGAGCGTGAAGGTACTTACTGCTCCCCTCGGGTATGATGACGTAGCCTCTGGTCTAACCTTGAAGGATCTGGTTTAACGTAGGGCCATCTTACCCACAAGGCTCCTGCCGTTGCTCTCAAGGGGATGTACCAGTATATCGGCCGCCCGCTCGCTTGCCCATCTTGAGCTTGTGTCACCTGCCGTCATTGTGGATTCCGGGTGGAGTTAGGTATGCGTACTGTGTGTCCCTGGCATGAGAGATACAGGTTCTCAGCTTGGTGGGGTGGGGTCGGGTGTGGTAATAACATACTCCGTGACGCGAAATTACGCTGCACGTCAGGCTTGTACCCGGGAGTACCATGACTGGCCGTGGTAAGTGGTCGTTATCCAAACATGTTGGTCATTTCTGTGTGATAATGGTAACGTGAGGGCCGGGCCGTGTTGAGGTTGTTAACGCCATTCCTGCTAACTATTAATGAGGGATTTAACACGACAGTCACTCACCACATGGGAGGTGTGTACCCAGACTGGCGTTGGTATAGGTGGCGTTGGTGGTAGTGTGGTAGAGTAGTTTGAGGGTGGTGGTGACAACATAGAGGTGGTTGAGGGTGGTGGTGGCAACATAGGGCTGGTTGAGGGTGGTGGTGGCAACATAGGGCTGGTTGAAGGGGGTGGTGGCAACATAGGGCTGGTTGAAGGTGGTGGTGGCAACATAGGGCTGGTTTAAGGGGGTGGTGGCAACATAGGGCTGGTTGAGGGTGATGGTGGCAATATAGGGGTGGTTGAGGGTGGTGGTGGCAACATAGGGGTGGTTGAGGGTGGTGGTGGCAACATAGGGCTGGTTGAAGGGGGTGGTGGCAACATAGGGCTGGTCGAGGGTGGTGGCAACATAGGGCTGGTTGAAGGTGGTGGTGGCAACTTAGGGCTGGTTGAAGGGGGTGGTGGCAACATAGGGCTGGTTGAGGGTGGTGGTGGCAACATAGGGGTGGTTGAGGGTGGTGGTGGCAACATAGGGGTGGTTGAGGGTGGTGGTGACAACATAGGGGTGGTTGAGGGTGGTGGTGGCAACATAGGGCTGGTTGAAGGGGGTGGTGGCAACATAGGGCTGGTTGAGGGTGGTGGTGGCAACTTAGGGCTGGTTGAAGGGGGTGGTGGCAACATAGGGCTGGTTGAGGGTGGTGGTGGCAACATAGGGGTGGTTGAGGGTGGTGGTGACAACATAGGGGTGGTTGAGGGTGGTGGTGGCAACATAGGGCTGGTTGAGGGTGGTGGTGGCAACTTAGGGCTGGTTGAAGGTGGTGGTGGCAACTTAGGGCTGGTTGAAGGGGGTGGTGGCAACATAGGGCTGGTTGAAGGTGGTGGTGGCAACATAGGGGTGGTTGAAGGGGGTGGTGGCAACATAGGGCTGGTTGAGGGTGGTGGTGGTAACATAGGGCTGGTTGAGGGGGGTGGTGGCAACATAGGGCTGGTTGAGGGGGGTGGCAACATAGGGGTGGTTGAGGGTGGTGGTGGCAGCTGAGGGATTTGTAGTAAATTTTATCACTTTATTCACCAGGTCACAGGTTATGGCGTGGGCAAGGCATTACAGGTACTGGAACTGGCTGGAATGTAGAGGTTTACATGTGTGAGTGAATATGAAGAAAGTTACAGAGGTGGGCTGAGGGCCGCATGTATTCAGTACATATATACAAACACAGCGCAGGATGAGTCGGTCCCTGTGTGTGTGTGTGTGTGTGTGTGTGTGTGTGTGTGTGTGTGTCTGTGTGTTTGTTTTATCAACCACCCTCAAGAGGTGGATGAACAGCTGGGTTGACTATGGACCGACTGCCACAACCAGGATTCGAACCTATGCACTCGGCCGAGGGCAGCCCGTGAATGTGTTATGGTCAGGAACGCTAACTGCTACACCTCGGAGGTACACATCATGTGTAGGGTCACCGCACATATAGTCTGGAGAGCAGTAATTACAGGCAGAGCACACTGGTTGGATCAGCATACATGTATATGATACTACATAAGAGAAGGTACATGGCATTATGTGTACAATTATTCATATTAATGGGGTCGTGGCACGGGCTTGCAAGATACTTGGTTCAGGTTTAGAACATCCATAAGTATCACGTCAGTCTTAGTGACGTATTTACAAAGTTGATAAAACATGAGACGTGTGTAGGTAGAATGGACGCAGTTGATGGTAGCGTTACCCAGAGCGTGGTATGACACAGGAGCTGAGTGCTGGCTGCTTCAGAATCAGGTCACACCACGATACCAGGTGGTACTGAGGTACTCCAGTGCCTTGTACGTCTCCGGCGTGTGTTGTGCTCACCCCGGTGTGGAGACGTTGGATCGTGCCATAGACACATCCACCTCTGTTATGTGTGACACACACACACACACACACACACACACACACACACACACACACAGTCTGATGGGCATATAATTAGACCGCAAAATTACTTCTCTACTAAACCCTCGACACACCTCAGTAAGACCTACACGTGTACACAATCTGTACACTTGAAAGTTATCTCGCGTCTCAGACAGTACATTTTGCTCTCCAACCGCACCGTGTTGAGCCTCTCAACCTTAAAATGAAAAGAAAAAATGGAACATTTGATGTGACTGGGTGGTCATGGGGGCGTACACGTGGTTGGGTGTGATGATGGGGACGTGGACGTAGTTGAGTGGTGATGGGGAGATAGGTGGTAGGGCTGACGTAGCTGAGGATGTTGGTGGTTGGTGGTGGTAGCCGTGTGGCCGAAGCTCACTCAGGTCATGAAGACGTGAGCTTGGACGTGACCGGGGCTCGTGGTGGTGCCGTGGTTGTGGTAACGTAGCTGTGCTTGTCCTTGGTACTGATGGCAGGCACGTGGTTGTGGAGGATGTTGGCAGCGTGAGCGTGGTTGACGGTAGTGGTAGGAGCGTGGTCGTGGTAGATGGGGGTGTAGGCATGGTGGAGGGTGGCGGTAGGGGTACGGGCGTGATGAGGGTGGTGGTGGAGGTGTGGTCATGGTGGAGGAGGTGTGGGCGTGGTGATGAGTCAGGCTGGCATGGTGCAGGTGTGATGCAGGTGTTGGATCACATGTGCGCCACACCTGTTGCTACCAACACGTGTGCCTTCCTCCACTCCAGGTATGACAGCAGTATTTTCTCCCTTTATGTGGGGGAATTTCTGGGGCGGAGAGTGTTAGTGTGTGTAGATAACTTGTTATTACTGCACGGGAAGGGGGAGGTGTACGTACACTCGTGTGTGTGTGTGTGTGTGTGTGTTTCTCTCTCTCTCTCTCTCTCTCTCTCTCTCTCTCTCTCTCTCTCTCTCTCTCTCTCTCTCTCTCTCTCTCTCTCTCTCTCTCTCTCTCTCTCACACACACACACACACACACACTTCCACAATGGTGGGAGTTCCTCTCCCCCACCCCAGTTTCCATCTTACATGACGGCTTCCCTGTGAACCAGGACTTCAGTGGCCGTCAGTGTCACTCCTTTGACCCAGGTGGTAGTCTTTTCTCTCTGCCACATCTGCTGCACTTGGGCTGTTGGCTTTCAGTCCACACACATACGGTCTCCCCGACTCACACAGGACACTGTCACGTGAGTGTTTCCCGGCGGACACGTTGTGGGGTGGGGGATGATGATGACCTCACGTGTTGCTCGCCAACAACTGGTGCGTCCTTCCCCGGGGTCGTACCTGGAAGATCAAGGTCACGGCTGGCGTGATGGTGGTGGTGGTCGTTCCCCGGTCCAGTGGAAAAGGATGGGACCGATATCTTGTGTCCGTGTGGCCCAGCAGCCAACAGTGTTGCTAAGACACCCGTGGAACATGGCATTCTTGAGGGGGTCGTTGTTGCACATTTTTGTGTCGTTTGTTAAGCTACAGTGGTTCAGTGTGAGGTCATGATTGGTGGCGTCCATCACCTATGACATGTACTTGATATTAGGAAGGAGGAGGCGGCTGTAGTGTTTCTCGTGACTTTCCTGAAGACCATTTATTATGGAAGGATTTTATTGAAAGTCGATGGTGTGTTGATGTTTTCCCAGGATGTACGTAATGACGCCAGAGAAGCATCGAGTAGGTCGTGGTTATGCGCTACACACACACTGTTATCATCATGCCTGGGTCTTATCTGGATGACAGAGCCTTGTAGTGAGTGCACCAGTTGACCGTAGTTATGTTCCAGGTGATGACCACGACACGACACTGGACGGCACTTACGTACTATCTGCTGGTCACAACCATTCCTCCGGTACATGCTGCACCTGGTCGTCACAACCGTTGCTCCGGTACATGCTGCACCTGCTGGTCACAACCGTTGCTCCGGTACATGCAGTACTTGCTGCTCACAACCGTTGCTCCGGTACATGCTGCACCTGCTGGTCACAACCGTTGCTCCGGTACATGCTGCACCTGCTGGTCACAACCGTTGCTCCGGTACATGCTGTACCACACAGAGCACCGGTGAGACGCACTTCACCTTTCACAGCGGTGGCTCTGCCCTAAGATCGTCTGACACCTTGGTCACTTCTCTATGTTTTTCGCCATTACCTTCTGTCGTGTGGTGGACGGGCTGCGTGGATATTGGGTTTTAAATTGATTTTCAAGTGCAGTGGACACACTAGCTCCGACCATGATCCTACCGTTGATGGACCGAACCTTCGGGTCAGGATGACCAAGTCACAGTCTGGTCATAGATTTCAGCAACAGCCACGGAGATGGCTCTCTATACGTCACTGGTGAAATCATCCGGCGCTCTGTTCAGCCATGACGCCACTCAAACAATGCATGACCAAGAAAGTCAAGTTCATTGGTCAGCACACACACACACACACACACACACACACACACACACACACACACACACACACACACACACACACACACTTGCAGCGTCACTGATCCATCGACCTTAAGATCGTCAGAGTTCTACAAGACTGCGACTCCCAGCACATCAAACTTGTCATGAGGCGAGTTCAACACCGGGCCAGCGTTACGAACGTTTTCAGGTTCGAGAGATCATACACGTCCATAATCCACTTTGTCATAGGAGATATGGTCGAAAAAGCCAGCCACCATCGTGTGAAAGTACACCACCTGCGTGTGAACGACCATCAAGTTAAAAACATTCGTTCCCCCTGACAACATGCTGCAGGTGGTATGTGGTCGAACAGCACACTACGAAGACTTACCTCAACCCACAAGGTGTGTTTACTGGTCGATGAACTACGGTCAGACACGACTATTAACACGATACCTCAGAACAGTAACAAATGAGACAAGAATGGGTCTGCTCCACACGATGGTTGTGTTAACCAGCAGATCCTACACGAACATGGCAGGAGATCTGTACGTAGAACTCAGTAATGTAGATCAGAATATCCGCTATATTGGTGTACACTTTAATGGAGCGGAGAGTTACTCCTCCTGGCTCCTACCAACGCGGGCTGACTCACCTACTGAAAGAGGAGGACGTATCAGCTAGTGGCATCAGAGCCTGGAGCACATAACGTAATGCCTGTGATTCACTTTTGGAATAGTCGGGCGAGAGACATGACACCTGACGCTGACCACAACCCCGCACAGCCCCGCTACCTGGTCACCAGGGACCACAGCCACCATGACCTTTCCCCCAGTCAACTCTCGCCTCGCTCACGAAGCAGCTCAGCTCAGCCCCTCAGACCTGGGCAGACCTCAGACAGCCGCCCTAAGGTATGAATATCTTCGATGCCGATCCTGAGTACGTATCTCCTGCTGAACAGACATACACAAGTAATTACATCATCACGAAAGGATTCCACCCAGACGCCTATCGGTAGTGGAGAACAAAACAACAACAGAAACACACGTTGGAAAGCCAAAAGGAAGCTGGTAATGTTCGCTCATTGTTCAAAGTTGTATGATATGCAACACCAGACAAACAAGCACTTCGATTGTATAAGCGCATGATATGCTCGAACAACCAATCATCGTGGTATATAGTCATGATCTTCCAAGCCACAAAACTCTTAAACTTCCCGGCCTGTATATCATACTGAGACAATCTCCCGGCCATCTCGTGGTAGAGGTTGGCTTAGGTGTTAGTGGAGACCTGCAATACAGAGTGTTCAACCTCCTCCAGTCCTCAGTAGCTATAACATATATACCACCGCACCAGTGGGGGCTCATGTTGCCACATTATTGCGAGATTCTGAGGATGCCACAACCTATATATATATATATATATATATATATATATATATATATATATATATATATTTCTTTTCTTTTCTTTCAAACTATTCGCCATTTCCCGCGTTAGCGAGGTAGCGTTAGGAACAGAGGACTGGGCCTTTTTTGGAATATCCTCACCTGGCCCCCTCTGTTCCTTCTTTTGGAAAATTAAAAAAAAAACGAGAGGGGAGGATTTCCAGCCCCCCGCTATATATATATATATATATATATATATATATATATATATATATATATATATATATTTTTTTTTTTTTTTTCCAAAAGAGGGAACAGAGGGGGGGCAGGTGAGGATATTCCCTCGGAGGCCCAGTCCTCTGTTCTTAACGCTACCTTGCTAATGCGGGAAATGGCAAATAGTTTGAAAGAAAAAGATATATATATATATATATATATATATATATATATATATATATATATATATATATATATATATATATATAGGGATAGGGGAGAAAGAATACTTCCCACGTATTCCCTGCGTGTCGTAGAAGGCGACTAAAAGGGGAGGGAGCGGGGGGCTGGAAATCCTCCCCTCATTATTTTTTTTTTTAATTTTCCAAAGAAGGAACAGAGAAGGGAGCCAGGTGAGGATATTCCCTCAAAGGCCCAGTTCTCTGTTCTTAACGCTACCTCGCTAACGCGGGAAATGGCGAATAGTTTGAAAGAAAAAGAGATATGTATATTATAATTGATCGCTGTTTCGCGAGTTAGCGAGGTAACACCTGCAAACAAACGAAGAAAGACATACGCTCATACACACATATACGCACGTGCACATACATAAACATTAATATACATTCATATACATACATTTATATACAAATACACACACATATACGTACGCATATATGTGCTTGTACACACTCATACTTGTTCGCCTTCATCGATTCCCGACGCCACCCTGCCCCACAGCAAACAGCAAAATTGCAGAAAAGAAGGAAAAAAAAAAAATATAAAAATTCCTCTGTCCTCCACCACACCCGATCGCCGTCTCCTGCGTTCAGCGAGGTAGCGCCAGAAGACAAACGAATTGATTGATTTTGATTTGTGCCAGTGTCCGCGGCAAGTTTATTGTGCACCCCATGCTCATCCTGTGAGCGGTAGCGCAAAAGGATTACAGGGGTCCTGATCACCATGAGATCAGAATGTAACATGCTGGTCTTTGAAGCCAGACACAAATACTCAGACATTAAGACATTATTGCTCAAGGGATTTGGCTCAAATTGTTATGATTCCCTCTCACCCAGGCCTCCGTGAGCATGACAAAGCTGATGTTTTAGCCAAACTTGCACTAAGTAAAGGTGAAAACAAACGCAGAAAGGCCACATCTGCTCACGTCCGCACACGAGCTGTCGTGTGTAATGCACCGAAACCACGTAATGATATCTGTGATAATGATGATTATGATAATAATAATAATAATAGTGATAATGATAATAATATTAACGATAATGATAATAATAATTGTAGTAGTAGTGGTAGTAGTAGTAATAATGATAATGATAATGATAATAATAAAGTACACCATTTCCTTGTTCTTGCGTGTAGTGCAGCTTCGATGTTGCTGTAGCCCCATAAAACGGTTGAAGGGGTTGAATGATGTTGTATGTATATATATAGATCATGAGGTGGCTTTGATGACGACATACAGTTGCCGTGCGAGCTAAACGCCCTCTCCAGGATTCGAACCCGGGCGGGCCCTTGCGTGACTCATAGTTTACAACGTTAACTTTTGTATCACGAAATTCTCTCTCTCTCTCTCTCTCTCTCTCTCTCTCTCTCTCTCTCTCTCTCTCTCTCTCTCTCTCTCTCTCTCTCTCTCTCTCTAACTTTCCATGGTTTACCTTAGACGCTTCACATGCCCTGGTTCAATCCATTGACAGCACGTCGACTCCGGTATACCGCATCGTCCAATTCACTCTTTTTCCTTGCACGCCTTTCACCCTCTTGTATGTTCAAGCCCTGATCTTTCAAAATCTTTTACACTCCATCCTTTAACCTCCAATTTGGTCTTCCACTTCTCGTTCCCTCCACCTCCGACACATATATCCTCTTTGTCAATCTTTCCTAATTCATTCTCTCCATGTGACCAAACCATTTCAATGCACCCTGTTCTGCTCTCTCAACCGCACTCTTTTTATTACCACACATCTCTCTTACCCTATTATTATTTACTCGATCAAACCACCTCACACCATATATTGTCCTCAGACATCTCATTTCCAACACATCTACCCTCCTCCGCACAACCCTATTTATAACCCACGCCTCGCAACCATATAACATTGTTGGAACCACTATTCCTTCAAACATACCCATTTTTCTTTTCCGAGATAACGTTCTCGCCTTCACATTCTTCAACGCTCCCAGAATCTTCGTACCCTCCCCCACCCTGTGACTTTTCCGCTTCGATGGTTCCATCCGCTGCTAAATCCACTCCCAGATATCTAAAACACTCCACTTCCCAGTTTTTCTCCATTCAAACTTACCTCTCAATTGACTTCGTCCCTCAACCCTACTGAACCTAATAACCTTGCACTTATTCACATTTACTCTCAGCTTTCTTCTTTCACACACTCTACCAAACTCAGTCACCAGCTTCTGCAGTTTCTCACCCGAATCCGCCACCAGCGCTGTATCATCAGCGAACAACAACTGACTCACTTCCCAAGCCCTCTCATCCACAACAGACTGCATACTTGCACCTCTCTCCGAAACTCTTGCATTTACCTCCCTAACAACCCCATCCGTAAACGAATTAAACAACCATGGAGACATCGCGCACCCCTGCCACAAACTATATGTATATGATATATATAGATAGATATAGATAGATAGACATAGATAGATAGATATATAGGTCTTACTGGGCTGCGTCTACTTGAAGTTATGCCGTGAGTTAAAAGTCATCCTTGGCGAGGCTGTATCATTGGCAGTAAAAGCTTCGTTTTAGAACTCACTCCAAAGAGTCTGCATTGCCCTGTTACTGGAAACAGATCAGATTTGGAATGCAGGAGCTTTAAGAAATCCTTCCCTCTCGTTTGTTTTTAATTTTTCAAAGAAGGAACTGAGGAGGGGGCCAGGTGAGGATATTCCCTCAAAGGCCCAGTCCTCTGTTCTTAACGCTACCTCGCTAATGCGGGAAATGGCGAATAGTATGAAAGATATATATATATATATATATATATATATATATATATATATATATATATATAGAGAGAGAGAGAGAGAGAGAGAGAGAGAGAGAGATTGATAGTTCTGATTTTCCAAAAGAAGGAACAGAGAATGGGACCAACTGAGGATTTTTTTCTATAAGGCTCAGTCATCTGTTCTTGACGGGACCTCGCTGACGCGGGAAATAGCGAAAGTGTATGGACTAATATATATATATATATATATATATATATATATATATATATATATATATATATATATATATATATTCAAGTTACTACGGCTGAAGTTGGTCGTTCGTTCTCGGGTTATGTTAGCTACAAAGCTTATTTCCCGGAGCATGGATGGCCCCTGGCCGTGGGGCGAGCGATGGAGGGAGCGATGCGTCGTCGGGGTAGGGAGCCTGACCTTGCTGGAGGTCACCTGTATTGGGATTTCCTCCAGGATGCGTCTCCCGTCTCCCCCGCCGCCCCCACAGTTATCACTCTCACTCTTACCTCATCTTCTGCTGGAGGCTCTAGGGCTGGGGCTCCTGAAGGTGTAGGACTGAGGAATGTTAAAGGGCCTGGGGCTCATGATGGTGTCGGGGTAGGGAGTGTTCTAGGGCTTTTGAAGGTGTAAGGCTGGAGTGTACGGAGGGGAGTGGGGCTCCTGAAGGTGTGGGGCTTGGGTATAGCGAGGGGCCTAGCTCTCCTGAAGGTAGGAGATGTTTCTGGCTTCTCAAGATGAGAATAGGTTTAGGCCATTTGATGAAGGGTTTCGAGCTGCTAAAAGTAGACGGGTAGCGGTGTTCATGACCCCGCGTAGAGAGGGTAGTGTAGGGAGGTGTTAGGGAATGGGTTTCTCAAGGCCGCTGGAGGTGGATGAGGGGTCTGGCTGGAGCTTCTGAAGAAAGTAAGGGAGGAGGGTCGTGATTATGTAAGATGGCTTAGAGTTGTGGAGTTTCTGAAGCCGCGAGGGAGGATCTTCAGGGCCTCTGGTGTTCAGGATTCTTGAAGGTATTCAGGGAACATGAAAATGTTGAGGGCTTCTGATGGTATGTACTATTTCTGAAGGTGAGGCTATGACCTTCCCGTTGGGGCTGGAGGGTTAGTATACCGTAGGTGCATTACAGTTTAAACGATTTTTGCAGGGAGATGTGTGAAAGAAAGAGGCAGGAGGGCAAGAGAAAGGTGCAAGAGGTAAAAAAGAGGGCAAATGAGAGTTGGGATGAGAGTTAAACTGAAGCAAGATTTAAATTATTCTTCGTGTATTTTACTGCATACCGGCTGCAGTAGATCCCTCTACATACTGACGTGAGTAATAAAGTACTCTAGAGTACAGTCAGAAATATAGAATAATGTTAGAGGAGGATGTAAAGCTTCTGAAGGTGTAAGAAAATATTTTGTTTATCGGACAATCGATTCTGGGAGTAGGGGGGCCTGGGCTCCTGCAGGGAGACCATGGGGTATTCTGATGGGTGTGAGTGAGACACTTGGAGCTGTGGGGAGGGGTATTTGGAGCTCCCGAATGGGATTTAGTGGGGCTTAAAATGGGTATGATATGGGGAGGCACGCGGACTCTGTGTTGACTTGCTGGAAGGGGTTTAGTGTTGGGTTGGTGTGGCCTACAGACAGGAACCGTTGCTGGTGGGCCTTGCAGGGTGTGCACGCGTGGCTCGCTGCCTCACTGCTACTGAGAACTGAACCATTCCTTCATGTCCTCCTTCGTGTGCTTCTTACCCCACCAGTAATAGTGGTTTCGGATCATTTGTTGGTCACACACACACACACACACACACACACACACACACACACACACACACACACACACACACACACACACACACACACACACACACACACACGGACGTAGCCAAGCTATGCCTCACAGTGATATATGATAAGCAGTCTGGGTTGGAATGATCGTGTGTATGTTTGAAGCTTCATGTTGGTGGTGGAGATGGGTTGGTTGAGGTGCGGGTGATGTTGGTGAGTGCCTGACACCCGCCTACCCCTCTTGGGGGGACCCCCGCCCCAGCCTCCACTCCATATCATGTCCTCCTCATCAACATTCCTAACTTCCCTACTTTTTTTGTGCGTTCATTTGTGTTGTGTATCACGTTCCCCTCTCCTCCCGAGGTACTACTTACCTTGTGTTGACTCGTTTATTTCCTCTGTTGTTTCCCTGTTGTTATGTACTTCCTTCTCTCACGCCTCTTCTTCCTCCTTACTTGTTCTCACAGTTCTTCCAGCTCGCATTATCCTCACATATTCCACCGTCCTTCTTCTGTCTGCTACTTCGTCGTGTACGGCGTTGGTGATTGCTGCTCGTACACTGTGCATTCCTTCTGACGTGTCGCTTAGCTCGTGGACTGACTACCGCGTTACGTCCAGGGAAGAGGTTGTAGCTGGAGCGTCGTTGGGGGGTCATCACTTTATCTGGAGCGTGGTCATTATTGTATCTGGGGCGTCCTGGGGGTCATCACTCTGATCTGGAGCGTCCTGGAGGTCATCACTTTCGAGCAGTTGTGGCGGCGGAAGTCTCAGGTGGCAGTGCGGGAGATCCTCTGCTGTCATTGTGTGTTGTGAATGTTGTTGTTGTAGGCGGATGTTGACGATCAGTGCTGGTGCATATGTAAGAGGAGGACGGGGTCGCCCTCCCAGTACGACTCCACCTTGTGACGTGAATGAAGAATACAAGAATATTGCCTGGGTGACCTTGCCAAAGCCGTGGGCAGGGAGGGTAGGCAGTGCCGGGCGTAAGGATCTGTTCACCAGACCTGAACAGTCGCCAGGGCTCTGCCGTGGAGGGACTGAGGTCACGGCGTCGCGTGGTCTCGCCTGGAGTGGAGGGGTGTTGTGAAAGAGGGTACACTGTGCGTCGTCCATGACTCTCCTGCTGAAGAGGAGCTCACCGTACCCTACTCCTGCGTGGAGCGGATGCTATAAGTGGCAGGATCCCAAGAAAACGGTCCATATATATATATATATATATATATATATATATATATATATATATATATATATATATATATATATATATATTCCCAGGGGTTAGGGGAGAAGGAATACTTCCCACGTATTCCCTGCGTGTCGTAGAAGGCGACTTAAAAGGGAAGGGAGCGGGGTGCTGGAAATCCTCCCCTCTCTCTTTTTTTTTTTTTTTCCAAAGGAAGGAACAGAGAAGGGGGCTGGATGAGGATGTTTCCTCAGAGGCCTAGTCCTCTTTTCTTAACGCTACCTCGCTGACGCGGGAAATGGCGAATAGTATGAAAGAAAGATATATATATATATATATATATATATATATATATATATATATATATATATATATATATATATATATATGGTGATAATGGATAATTGACTCTTTTCTCATAAGGCTTAATTCTGAGTGAAGGGATTACATTTATAGGGAACTGTTCATATATAAAGTTCTTTTCAAAAATTATATTTCATTCTGGAGTTTGAAATAGCCAGAGCACATGTGGGAAGATTGTGTGCCTGAGGTCACCCCAAGTTGAGTTTATACTCGTCAGACTAGACTTAACATTATGCTGTGTACAGACACTAATAATGTAGACGTTATAAGCATATTATCCTTCCTTGATTTGACTCTCATGATGGTATGAGTGATAGTGTGAAGTATGCCTGTAACACCACATATCTTCCTTCATGCCCTCCTGATTCTTTTCCCACTTAAAATATGACACACACACACACATACACATATATATATATATATATATATATATATATATATATATATATATATATATATATATTAGTTTTTCATATATTGTCCGCTGTTTCCCACGTCAGTGAGATAGCGCCAGGAACAAACAAAAGGCTTCATTCGCTCACATCCAGACTCTAGCTCTCATGTGTAGTGCACCAAAACTCCGTCCTCGTATCCACCTCCTGGCCCCGCAGACCTTACTGTGGTTTGTATGAACGTATTTCAAAGACAGAGATACATAGAGAACAGTTTATTGAGTTCAAGCAGACATTAGGCTGAAAATACAGAGGCGAGATATTATAGAAATGAGGTGGGGGTTATAAAGTCATTGATCTGCGAAGGAGCTTACGGTGTGTGTGTGTGTGTGTGTGTGTGTGTGTGTGTGTTGGTCACCAGGAGCGAGTAGCGTAGACGGTCATTGCTATGTGTATCTGCTTCGTGTGAGTCTTGTGGTTAACACCGCCGAGATAGATGGTCACCAAGTGTGGTGGTGCAGATCCTGGGATCCGATTTGTGCTCACGGTGTCAGAGGTCAAGGTCACGTGGTCCATTTCTTGCTGTAGGCTGGTGACTGAACTGGGTATTGGCAGGTCCGCAGAGTTCACCTCCCTCCCCTGTACGTCCGGTCTCCCCGGCCGAGGGATGTGGTTAGAACTTCCCCCAGTCCTCCTCCTCCTCCTGGCAGGGGCCCTTGTGTGTAGACCTTCCCCAGCGGCGCCGCCCGACCTGGCCGAGCACTCAGCCAAGTCAGATGGTAGGGCAAGCAAGGCCAGCAGGCAAGCAGTGTGGGTGGGTAGCCCCATCTGTCTCTCCCCTCCTCCCTAGTTTCCATCTGTCTTTGTAATACCCTCCTGGTCTGCCTCTGTGTATGTCTGGCTATTTCCTGTCCACCTGCTCTCATCCTCTCTCTCTCTCTCTCTCTCTCTCTCTCTCTCTCTCTCTCTCTCTCTCTCTCTCTCTCTCTCTCTCTCTCTCTCTCTCTCTCTCTCTCTCTCTCTCTCTCGTACAAGATATGTGATTCTGTGTGTTCTTGCTTCCCTTCCTGTGGCTAGTTACTGTATTCTTTCTCCTTTTGCTGATTTCTCTTCATGTTGGTGCTTACCTTCCTCGATAATGCGAGTAACACCAAGGCCCTACGAGAGAGAGAGAGAGAGAGAGAGAGAGAGAGAGAGAGAGAGAGAGAGAGAGAGAGAGAGAGGCCCTGGGTGGGTGGAGGTTATTATCTTGCGTGTTTGCACCGTGTTTCAGAAGAGGCAGTACGACGAACATAATGGTATCGTACGTATGTTTCTTGCCAGTGGACACTTTCAGGAGGTAAGTAGGATGTGCAGTGGATTTTCTGCCCGTGTCTGAAGCCGTTAGATATGACTGGTGTGTCCTGAGCCGTGAAGAAGCGGGGGTGTGCATTGTGACAAGTACATGGCAGGGATATGATGTTATATTGCGCTACTTATATATTTATCCGTCCTCGGCCTTCCTGCACGGGATGTGTGTTGTTATAACTGGTGGATACGTTTGGTCCCTCGCTCCTGCGTGTGTGTGTGTGTTGGGGGGGGTCTCCCCCTGGCTTGCTGAGCAGATGGCACGGCCTTCCTGATGATTGCCTCGTGAAACTCTCTCCTCAGAAAAATTTTCTAACGAGCCCGCGTGCTGGCGAACATAGCCCTGTGCACCAGGGCTCTTGTTATGCCATTGTTAAATGTTCATGAAGGCTGCACTGCCGGGAGGGACACTGGTAGTTTACAGTCTGTGGTCAGACGGCAGATGCGCAATTTTTATTGATTGTCTGAAGTGCCCCGCAAGGTGCTGACACAGACGGGAAAATACACGTAGGTACTTTTATTTTCTTCGGACGTGTGGAGACGCAGGTGGCTGGCCGGGTCCCACTGGGGTCTCAGTAAGACCCTTGGTGATCCCCTGTGATTCTTTTGCGCTACCGCTCACAGAATGAGCATGGGGTGCACCATAAGGTTGTCTGGGACACCGGCACGAATCAATCAATCGCTGAGAGTGATGGTGGCCGCATATAACTGAATGTTTGATGGACCCCAGGCAACCGTCTGTGTAATGGGCTGCTCCCCTGGTGGTGACATAATGCACTCTTGAGACCACACCTTATTATTATTATTATTATTATTATTATTATTATTATTAAGTTTTATCTCCTTCTTTCAGGTAGGTGGTGAGTGTACGGGAGGTGTGGGTTCCAGAGGAAGGCGAGCCGTAAGTTGACCATTATTTGGTGTGTCAGTAGTAGTGTGGTAGCGGCGAGGTAGCCTCACCTTGGCATCATGTTCCGCGTGTACCATTACTGGGGTGACGCCCGGCCAACCACACACACACACACACACACACACACACACACACACACACACACACACACACACACACACACACACTGCCGCGTCACATATTCGTCCCGATGAACAACGCTCATTACAGACATGTTATACAGACAGGTCGTGTAGGGAGGACAGGTCGTGTAGGGAGGTGCTGTACGAGGAGGGGTACAGGATGCCAACACCTACACATGTGGTCTCTTTCGTGATTTATCACTTCACGACAGAAGATTGTCTTCGCTTATCCTCTACTGTAGGACACAGGCTGCAGTCAAGACTTTTTTTTAGGGTGTGGGGTGGGCTGTGCGTGGATCCCTGGTGAGGGACGAGGCCTGCGGGCAAGGTGCTCTTGGCCGAGGTTCCTGGAGCAGGTCGAATGGAGGAGCCTGAGGCAGAAGTCTCGCCGTCTGGTCCCCTGAGTGTGATGAATGACATTAGCGTCAAGTGCGGTGGTTACGCTCAGCAACCGGACGAACCGTCTGAAGGCGAGAGCTTCTGCCAGGTTGACGACACCAGACCAGTGTGAGAGCATCACCGTCAGGTATGACACTGTGTCCTGCATCCCAGTCCAGTCTCGCCACTGAGGTTTATACTGAAGGTGACATGTTCAACTTGGGAGTGTGATACTGACCGTACTTCCGATGCCGCACGTCACTGGAGGTGTCCTGCCGTGATTAATATGTTCTGCATTACAGTATAGATGCTGTAATTCAGCCGGGAAATGTGTGTCGTGCTTGAAGCCTCCCCTTGTAAGATTTGCGTCTATCTGTGTCACTTGACACATGATGGTACCGGTTATTTTTCCTATAGTGTTAACCACATATTAGGGCACAGCTCCCGGTCATTCGTGCATTGCTTGTGTTATCATAAGTACTGCCCAGGGCTTACCGGTACTACACATCGAGAAAGTTGACTCGTATTTCAAGTCCTTACATACACAGTCTCTGGTGTCCGCCATACGGATGGTACGCCCAGGCGCGCCCGCGTACGTTTCGCCAACTTCGCACAAGATTGCGTGCAGCGGCCGGCGATGAGCGGGTTCACCGCCTCCCCGATCTCAGAAGACGTTAGAGATTGGCTCGCGCATCGTCGTTATGTCCGGCAGGAGGGCAGACGCCACAGCTGCTGCCGGTCGGGGTGGTACCTGCGGGAAGGTCAAGGCGAAAAAGGAAAAAAAATGTGTGTAATAAAGTGTACCATGTAATGATACATTGACCCTCCCTCCTCTGGCTTATATTACTAGGCAGTGGACACACCCCGCCCGTAGCCAACCGCTGGCGTGGACCCCAGCCTCGAGAGACACAATGTAAGGCGAATTACGGGACGTGCGGCCGCATCCTGTCCCGGATGTGGTGTGTGTGTGTGTGTGTGTGTGTGTGTGTGTGTGTGTGTGTGTACGTACTGGTCCACTGACTCACCGGCGGCGGCGTTCGTCGGCAGCGGCGGACCATCCGTTCACTGCTCCCATAGTCTGCTTTACCACTGCACGCCTCATGTTCATGTGTTACTGCTTGTTCTCTCGCCCTTTGTGCGTGCCCACCTTCTGCAGTGAAAGTTAAGCCGGTATTCTCTCTACACTTCCAGAGAGAGAGAGAGAGAGAGAGAGAGTACCTACGGCGAGATAAAGCCAGCAGCCGGCAGGGGCTGGCACGTAGCGCACCCCGCTCGTTTTGCCAGGTGACTACTTGTGCATCTATCTACCGCTGGCTGAGCACATTATGTAGTTATAAATGTTAAATTATTCAGGAACTCTTTCTTCTTCGTCATATCTCATGTTTTATCTTCAATATTTCTGAGGTTGTCCCTTGTACGGTTCATGTTTCTCTTGGTAGTGCGTTACTTCGAATCATTTGTCGTCATCTTTTACCCCAGCGTATCATTGCCGACTTGGAAGTCCTGTTGGTTCGTCATGGTCGCGACGCTAGACTGCCTGGGAGATCATTCCTGGTGCCCTGAATTTACTACCATGTGTAGATTACTATGGATCTCCTTCTCTCTCGTCTTTCTTGGCTGCAGAGTTCCAGTTCTTTTCACTCTCTTATCATAGGCTTGTTCGTATATCCATTCCCTCGATCTTGCCTGGTACACGTCTGTAGTGTGTGTGTGTGTGTAACTTGTTTATTTCTGCGGGTGACCATACGAAGTAGCAGCAGTCTTCAGTTTGATTGCTCATGTAAAGATTGATCATTTCCATCGTCCGCTTCCTGTGTGTCGTCTTGAAAGTTCTCATTGTCATACCACTCATAACTTGGTTTCATAAGACTGTCGTATCCACACGTTCCTTCAATTCCCATGTCTTTGGCCTTTACGCTGTCGGGCCTTTACTTGGCATCACCAGTTTTGTTGTTAATGACTCCTTGACGTGTTTGTTCATTGTATCCTCTTTAAAGGAATAGCATCAGCTTCACTTCTTCCCATTTGTGAATCATGTTTAGATCAATCTGTATTTTGTTTCCTTTGTTATTTGATCCGGTCATTTTACTCAGTCTCGTGTACTCTGGTAATTTTGCATTTCTCGTCCTCGCCCACTTCTGCTCCTGTCAGTGCACTCTCGTGTCATCTGCGAAACGCTCGACATATTACTCTCTCTTGCTTCTTTAATGATGTTTGTCATTAAAGTTAATACTGTTCCTTGTGGTACTTACGTCGATATCGTACCATAAGGCAGGGGTGGGGAGAGAGAGAGAGAGAGAGAGAGAGAGAGAGAGAGAGAGAGAGAGAGAGAGAGAGAGAGAGAGATTGGTAGATGTGACCAGATATCGCCAAACTGCAGCACACGGAGAAGTTCTCAGCTACAAGAGTATTTCTGAAGATTGATTTGTGTCGGTATCCCGGGCGAGTACATGGTGCCGGCCGTGTTCATCCTGTGAGCGGTGGCGCAAAGGGATTACAACATAGGTCACAGAGGGGTCGTTGTGTGACCCCAGTGGTGAGAGGGGTCGTTGTGTGACCCCACTGGTGGCTAGAGGGTCGTTGCGTGACCCTAGTGGTGAGAGGGGTCGTTGCATGACCCCAGTGGTGTCTAGAGGGTCGTTGTGTGTGACCCCAGTGGTGAGAGGGGTCGTTGTGTGTGACCCCAGTGGTGAGAGGGGTCGTTGCGTGACCCCAGTGGTGTAGCTTATTCCTGAAGAATGTCATGTATCCCGCTGCCTGAAGGTGGCTGGTGATGCCACCATGACCACAACCCCTCGAGCACGGAGAGAACCGCCGAGTCACACTTCGTTTAATGATGGTCGGGATGTGATCGAATTAATGACCTCGAGGGAAGCAGTGATTATTCCCCCGCCGATTACATTGCATTGCTTTAATTAAGGTATCGGTGTTTTATGGTCCGCATCTGCCGCGGACCCTAGTGGTCCGCAGTAATGGGTGTTTACTCTTAATCAGGGAGCCATGGGACCACCTCACGACACGAGCTCCCTCCCTGTTGGGGAATTAGTCCCGGTCTTACCGGGGCCATGGTCGAGGCCCTCCCAGCCTGGGTGACACCTGCACCTGCAGGACCCGCGTTGGGTGTAGTAGCGTCTTACTCTCCGTGATCTGCAGGTCAACATTTTAGTCTTGTCAATTTTCCCTTCCGGACTGCGATGATTTATCTTTACCTGGACGCCCACGCCCTTCTCTCTCTCTCTCTCTCTCTCTCTCTCTCTCTCTCTCTCTCTCTCTCTCTCTCTCTCTCTCTCTCTCTCTCTCTCACTTGATTTTCGTACACGTTACAGCACAAGATCATTTCTCTCGAGCTTACACATGAGGGCATTAGTTTTATATGGCTGTAAGATACCTCTCTGGTGAAGGTTGAAACTGTGTCTCCTATAGACGTTGCTCCGTACGGTACGTCATTATCACGACGAGACTTGCCTCACGTTGACCAGCCCTACCTCGGCTATACGAGAAGTTTTGATCATTTCGAGATTAGTCAGGTCTACCCGGGAAGACGATATGATTATTATTTAATTTCTTTTTTTTTATCATTGCTAGACGAATTCAGGAGTTCCTTTTCCTTTGTTGTGTTCGCCCGAGGTTAGATGGCGCATCCCTGGCGTTATGATCGGCCTTGATTACGTCGCGCGTTGGCTGTGTGGCTCTTATGCCGTAGTTCCTCCCATAAGAGAATCTGGGATGAAGGTGTTCTCAGAAACCGAGGATGTTTGGGAGGGCCTGTGGCAGGCACGTTGATCCTCCTGGTGTGGGAACGTGCCAGGGGGATTGTGTTGAGGTGGGGGGGGGTGTTGTTGTCCGTACGAGGGAAGACAACGGACCGTCGTTGCTGATCACAGGGTCTTCGCCTGGCCCTAGTGTACCTGGGACAGTCCAGTAGGGTGGTTGAAGACGTCGGTCATGGTTGTGGTGGTGAGTGCTGCAGCTGGCCTCGCGGGAGGGTGTACCATGACCGGCCTGGCTCACACGGCCTTGTGGCCGGCGGGATGATTGCTGGTCGTGTCCCACATCCCGGACTCCGGTTGTGTCCTTTTCCGTACGGTTTTGGTGGCGCATTTAGAAAGTCTGACGAAGTCTGAAGTTTCCGGATCCTGTGTTCTTCAAATATCCGGTCCTTGGGCCCCCGGGAGTCCGGCTCTGTGGCTGAATAAATGTTTTGTTTCTTGTCTGTGTTTTAATGATGATGACTTTTTTAAAGTATGGAGTACTTCAAACGTGTGGCATGACTGGCGGAAGTCACCATTTTACCTTCGGTTCTGCAAATGTTCAAATGGCATGATGTGGACTTGCATCGTGGGTGTGGGGTATGCAAGTAAATGCCATGTAGGGTGAACAGACGTTGGACTGAAGGTGGAGGGAGGCCTGTGTCACGGCCACGAGCCTCGCCGCCCAGCTGTATGGAACTGAACGCAGCGCAAGTGGAAATTGTAGTGTCATGTGTGAGGCAACTTCTCGTACTGCTTGAATAAAGGACACTCTTAAATATAAGACTTGTTTACGTGTTACAGATCACCTGAATATTCGCCCCCCCCCCCTCTCTCTCTCTCTCTCTCTCTCTCTCTCTCTCTCTCTCTCTCTCTCTCTCTCTCTCTCTCTCTCTCTCTCTCTCTCATATCCCAACGTGTTTTTCTAAGTCAGGTCAGGTTAAGATACTAATCATGCTTAACCTGACCTGACCTGACCTGACCTGACGTAGAAGATCGTTGGAAGGGTGTGGGCGAAGCTTGAGGTGATGCAAGCCTTGAGCGTGGTACTTGGCAGGGGAACGAGGCAAGCAGGTGACCACCGCACCACTGGAGGTTGACAACCTGCTTGCGTCGTAATGATGAGATTAACGAGACAAAACAGATACAGTTCATGTGCAGACAGCTGAACGTTTTTCGTTATGGGACATGCAAAAGTGATCCAGTGTATTTCAGAAAAGTGTCTCAGATCATTAAAATCTCAGAATTGGTACATATAGTTACGTTCTTTTAGGAGATTAACGAAGTGGGTTTCCCATAAGAGAAGTCGATGTGTTTTTGTGCGTGTGTTTGTACAGAGCGGGGAGGGTTGGTGTGGCGGGCGGGGGGGTTGGCTGACGCTAAGTTATTTCCGACCTTGTCCGTGATAAGATGTGACCCGCCAGGCCCACTATACCGAACCGGACCTGCTGGCTCCCTCCAGCCAACACCTCCTTCTTTATCTTGTATACACCACTGTAGGGGAAGGTAGGAGGCTGGGGAAACGGGGTAGGTGGGAGCCTAGAACATATGGTAGGTGGGAGGCTGGGGGAACGGGGTAGATGTGAGGCTGGAACACAGGGTAGGTGGGAGGCTGGGGGAAACGGGGTAGGTGGGAGCCTGAAACACAGGGTAGGTGGGAGCCTGGAACACAGGGTAGATGGGAGGCTAGGGAACGAGGTAGGTGGGAGCTAGTAACACAGGGTAGGTGGGAGGCTGGGGAACCGGGTAGGTGGGAGGCTGGAACACAGGGTAGGTGGGAGGCTGGGGAACCGGGTAGGTGGGAGGCTGGAACACAGGGTAGGTGGGAGGCTGGGGAGCAGGGTTCTTGGTGACCTTGCAAGAAATCTGAAGACTGTGTTTGTGTGTGTGTGTGTGTGTGTGTGTGTGTGTTTATTGTATTAGGGGAGTCTGACATTCTTGTTGCCCTGTCTCATAACCGTGTATTCATGTACCATGTCTTTATTCTTAAATGTTTACACACACACACACACACACACACACACACACACACACACACACACCTAAACCAGGTGCCCATCTATCGACCTGCTCCGAGGGGAGGATAAAAACCTGGGTTAGGTGCAGGTCGCACTTCGTGATTTTTTTGTTCTTTTTTTACTTTCAAAACTTTTTAACCATCAGTTTTTTTTAATTTCTGTCTTGCCACATAATCCAGTGTATTCCACTCATGCAACCCACACTTATAGCCATAAAAGTACCTTTTATTTCTTCCTTTGTTTTATCTTGTCCGTCCATGCTGTCATGTGTCCCTGTAGACAGATTATGTCTGATCTTATCATATCAGTAATCGTTAGCAACATTGTAGCAGTATTTGGTTATCTTTTCCTAATACGATCCCTGAACTCGGACTTCTACTGGTAACAGCCAACCTATGGACAGCTCAATTTTCTCTTGGGTGGGTGTTATGTGGTGTGTCAACTACTGTGGTACTGTAACTGTTCATCACTTAATGTTCTGTCAGGTTCATAATGTGTAAACCCTACTGTTTACTCTGTAAACACCCCAGTATATGTGCCACCCTGTATATCAAGATGTACCTCACCCATATGCTCACTCAAAGTGGGAATGTCTTCTGCTCACTCTGATTTTAAGTTCTTGCCTGATCACTCAACTAGAAACAGTCATTGTCCCTTAGTTCTGTAATATCTGTAATACTTATGTAATATCTGTAATACTTATGTAATATCTGTAATACCTCTGTTGTCTATTTCTAGCCGATTGGCTGCCTAAATCCGATGAAATGTAATTCATATATTTTATATATTTATGTGTTTTTAACCGTGATTGGTAGCGTTCAGGCAGGGGACTCTGGGTATGAATTCAACTAGCAATGTTGACAGTTGCTTCACTAGCTTAGTAACAATGAACAAACAGACTTCCAGTAATCTGTAATGAATGTTTTCTTTACATTTATAATTCCCGTAGTCTTAGATAATCTGTTTATCTCTTTGATGTTATAACCAATGAAAACATTGGTAGATATTCCATGGCATCTTGCACTGGGGACGTCCAGTCAGAGACCCGCGTTTGCGACAGTGAAGTACTCCCCCCCTCTCAAGAAGGACTACCCTCATGGGTGACTGCTGCCTGGCCATCCTGGTATCCTAGGCTTGTGCAAGGCGTGGGCTCTCGCCTCGTCTCTGGAAGGCGTAAGGTGGCTGGTCCTGGGGAGCTCATGACTGGTCTAATTGTGTGTGTGTCAGTATTACTGTGTGTGTGTGTGTGTGTGTGTGTGTGTGTGTGTGTGTGTGTGTGTGTGTGTGTGTGTTGCAGGGAGATTTTTACACTCGGTGTTGCCCCGTCTTTCCTCACCTTGTATTTATATACCGTGGCTTGGCCGCCATATGTACACACACACACACACACACACACACACACACACACACACACACACACACACACACCACCTTATTTCAGGTACCTATTCATTGACTACTCCAAAAGGAGAGGTTGATTGATTTGTGCCAGTAACCCCGGGAAATATATTGTGCACCCCATGATCATCCTGTGAGCGGTAGCGCAAAGGGATTACAGGGGCCACAAAGGGTCTTAGTCAGACCCCAGTGGGTTGATATTACATAAGATGTTACAATTCGTACAGATAGGTGTCCTCCGGGATTCGAACCCTGGCCTGATTGATGTTTCGGTTGCAACGCTAACTACTGCACCACGGAGGATTGTAGTGTGTGTGTGTGTGTGTGTGTGTGTGTGTGTGTGTGTGTGTGTTTTACGTTAGTAGGATAAGTGTTTGATGATTACGCTTTCTACTTTATATATTTGGTAAACATTAAGATTGTTTATATACACATGTTTTGGGAGTTTTGATAGATTTCAATCGAGTCTCGATGTTTAGCCAGAAAGTGATACAATGTGTATAGTATAGAATGGAGCGAGTTCCACCTACATCTTGAGGACCACGATGGCGTCGGTATGAACATCACCGAGAGGGGGGTCAGCCCTCTGGTGTCATTCTCGTGAAACACACGGTCCACGGGCGTTATGGTCGAACCATCGTAAGAGTGAGGTGAGAGGGTCGTACTCACGTGCTGTAACACCTCCCCGGGCTAGCGTTATCCAAGACCATGTTTGGTGACCTGATACTTGACTGGCAGCTTGGTGAGTGGCACGGTGGTCCTCCCGTCCATCACCAGTCAGCGCCCGGTGATGGCTCCACCTCCCTCCCTGTTGCGTCGGCACAGCAGCCACCAAGGTCAGGGAACTCCCGTGTAAAGTGCACGATCTGACACGGCAGTTGTGTCGCACAGTTGTCTGTTATGTGGTATCGCCAGGAACAGGAGGAGGAGGAGGGAGACCTAGGATTTAGCTACGTCTGTGTCGCACCCCGCACTGCTTGACACTTCGTAACGTAACGGATGCTTGATGCTCTCATGTATGTCTCTATGATCTGTATGACTTTTTTTTTCAGTCCCTTGGGAAGCTGTTCTGTGCATTATAAACCTCCGAGGCGAGGCTTAGATCACAAGTTATTCCTGGTACGTTCTTGCCTAATTCTGTTCATAGTCGTACCTATGGAAGCTTCTGCATGACACGCGTCGCCTTAAGTTCTTATAGTTACACACTTCACTGCCCCAGGTCACTGTCTCAGCACGTATCCTTGTAGTAACACACTGCCCCAGTCACTGTCAGACACATATGCCTGTAGTAACACTGCCCCAGTCACTGCCAGAACACATATGCTTGTAGTAACACAGTGCCCCAGTCACTGCCAGAACACATATGCTTGTAGTAACACAGTGCCCCAGTCACTGCCAGAACACATATGCTTGTAGCAACACACTGCCCTGTTTCTACAACACAATGAAACATTAATCTTTGTCTCTTACACGGAGAAGCGTCTCTCGGGAAGGACTCGTGTAAAACCGAGGCAAAGCTCTCGTCAACCCGTCTTATTAAGGTTGAACTTAAGTTTAGCTTGTTAAAGAAAACTGATAAAGGCTTTGTTTAATCAGTTGTATTCATTATGTTTCTGTTACTCTCCCAGACTTCCCACTCCTGTGTCCATATTTAAGGTCATCATTGATGGCTGTTAGATTTCTCTCCAGGGACGACATAGGTAAATTTTGAATAGGTTGGATGGGCGAGACGAAGGGTCAAGGACGTAGGGAGGTATGGGGATAGGCCAGCAGGCATATGGGCAAGCAAGCGGATGTGTGGGTAGGTAAGGAAGCAGTCGGGTAGGTAGGGAGGTAGGTAATGGGGTGGGAAGCAGTCAGGCAGTGTGTGTGAGAGGGTTTACGTGGAGTTGGGTGGGGTCGTGGGTGTTCACAGGTGAGAATGAACCACAAGAAGCACAGCAAACCAAGTAGCACGTCCCCAGAGGTGGGAGGTTGGAGTCTGCGAACCCTCAGAATGAGAGAAGCTACACCAGTGACACTAAACCCTCCAGACTGGTTTATGTGGTTGTGTGTTAACATCTCCTTTTAAGGTGGGCGATAGTGATGAAGTGGATGTGCATAGAACATTGATAGACAAGGCCACTGGGGACTGCAGGAATCACTTATCCTTTATTCTCAGGGAGCCGAGGCTGAACTGCTCTTTCGATATATTTCCTTTTAGAAGGAAGCACATGGAAAAAAAAAAGACAGGACATCTCCATGGATAAGGAGATGTAGCACTGCTGTAGGGGGGGGGGATATCATAAACATCTGGAGTCCTTCACTGTGAACGCTTTATATTAAGCCATGAAGAACGTGGCGGACTAGCTGGCCGAATACAAAGAAAAAATACGACAGGAATTATGTAAAGTATAACTGGTGGACGTGCAGGCGGCGGACATAAACAGCCAGAATGAGCTAAGAATCAAGAGTTCAGGTTGATCCCAGATCGAACTGTGGCGGTAGAGACTCGTTCTCTATCATTAACGTACTGGGTAGGCAAGATAATGTAGGGTTGCCCTCCCCATGCCACACCAACATCACATCCTTACCTCAGGTTTTCGTGGAAGATGCCCGTGATGATAAACATAACGCCGCCAGTCCATCTCGTATCAGATATTCTCGGAACAACCCTACCAAAAAAATAGGCAGTTTTCTCGTGTTATTCTTGACGTCACTGTCGAGGGAAAGCCATCGAAGACATAACGCTTGTGTAGGTAGGGAGGTCCGGCTCCTTGTGTCGCCTGTGGGGTGGGGGACACACACAGTTGATCGCACGACCGTAATATTGCTTGACAGATGGGTTTATTAGATATAAATTTCGTAGGGGGTAGGGATATAAATCGTGTGTATTTGGAGTAAGCAGAGATTTCTTTTCCCCTCCTGTGATAAGGAGAGAGGTGTGGCGTGGCGGTGGTGCCAGCGGAACCAGTGAGGGTGGTGATATGAGATGGAGCTGGATCAGATGTGGGGTGGAGGCGTTGCTCCACACACGAGGGTAATATCATAAAACCACCAGCAGGAACTTGTATGTTGTAACATTGTGTTAACCTGTCAAGAATAGTCTTCTGTGAGATGACGTACACAACTCCTGAGATACAGAGTGAATTTGTTAGTTGTAGGAATACGTACTGCCAGTCCGGGAGTAACAACCTCAGTCAAGCGGTAGTGTCAGTCCGGGAGTAACAACCTCAGTCAAGCGGTAGTGTCAGTCCGGGAGGAACAACCTCAGTCAAGCGGTAGTGTCAGGTGTTAACGTGTGGCAGGCATCGTATCATGGACAACAATGGTTCTCCAGGACACCGCAGCTTGATGTATCCGGACGGTCAGGTGTGGCTGGTTCTTGTGGTCCGCCGACCCAGGCCAGCCACCCGGCCGTAGTAGTACTGGAGGTATGATGCAACGGCTCACCCGCCCATCTGGTCCTGTTTTGTTCCCCCAGGATCTCGGCTGCCGTAGCTCTAGTGATACCACTGACCTCCAGGACTGGGGCCAGTGCTGTACCCTGGTGAAGGATGGAAAGATCGCCAGTAATATTTGTAGCGACTGAGAGGTGGTAGAAAGTCTGCGTGGTGGCGGGCAACGTGACGCGAGCAAGTGTATTCAGTCCTTCGGCGCGACGCGACGGAACGACCCATGAGCGCGAGAAGGCACAAGGTGACGCCATCGTACCCGCGCGTCGGACCGGCGTCGTGCTCAAGGATCGTGTCGTCATGATCCCGGAATGACCACTGTTGTCGTCGGCCTTGTCACACAACCGGGGGACAGATGTGTGTGTGTGTGTGTGTGTGTGTGTGTGTGTGTGTGTGTGTGTGTGTGTAAACCTTTCCTAATGTAGCGTTGGTTACTCCGGCCACGCCAGGCAGCAGGATGTGCTCTCAACACGGATTACGGAGAAGTCATTTCCGATGCGCGAGTACGTTCCCGGGGACGGATATCGGCCGCTCCTCCGTAACCTCCATGAACCATCTTCAGGTGCTCATGCTCCTTGAGGTTCTGGGAAAGCATTAAGCTGAGTACTGGGAAAGCATTAAGCTGTGTACTGGGAAAGCATTAAGCTGAGTACTGGGAAAGCATTAAGCTGAGTGCTGGGAAAGCATTAAGCTGAGTACTGGGAAAGCATTAAGCTGAGTACTGGGAAAGCATTAAGCTGAGTACTGGGAAAGCATTAAGCTTTGTCTTTGGTGCGAGACCCTCTGACGACCAGCCCGCTTTGATACGGTCGGTGAAGGATGGGATCAGTGTTGGTCAACAGAAGTGTCATCATGGCAGGGTATTCCCACCTCTCACAGTGGCTGAGGATGACGTCACGCTGATAACCAGACGAGTAACGCGTTACTGTGACACACTGATAATGAGGGTAATCATAGAACAGCGTCGGGTTGTGGAAAACCACACGATAAGAGAAAATGGTGTTCATGTTCGCCGATAACCTGTGAAAGTTTTGTTCTAGTTTTCTGTTTTGTGCTTTGATAAGCAGTGAACCTGACCTGCTGTTTCGTCCTGATATTTGTGAACAGGTGGCTTTGTGACGCGTATTTAACATCAAACATTTGGTTTTTATTTGTGTTTTTTCCCTTGTTAACATTGAACGTGTGACTGTTATGAGATCGGTTTTTCCCTTTTATCATTGAACTTATAACTTTTTTTTTAGACCTGTTTCCCTGTTAACATTGAACATATGGCACGTTTTCTTTAGACCTGTTGTGAACAGCTTGCCTTGAACATGTGGTCCCTTGGCTTTTACAAACTCGTTCCTTAACGTAGCGTTGAACCTGTGGCATGTGCTTTTTAGACCTGCTTTCCCATTTATCCTGGAGTGTGTGGTGTGAGGAGGTGACTTCCTTTCAGTAAACATGTGGCATAGGGTTTAAGACTCCCTGCCCAGGTAGTTTGCCCATGCGACATTCCGTGTCCCAACCCTCCCTAGCCACCTGGGAAAGAAAGGGATGTCCCAACCCTCCCTAGCCACCTGGGAAAGAAAGGAATGTCCCAACCCTCCCTAGCCACCTGGGAAAGTCCCAACCCTCCCTAGCCACCTGGGAAAGAAAGGAATGTCCCAACCCTCCCTAGCCACCTGGGAAAGAAAGGAATGTCCCAACCCTCCCTAGCCACCTGGGAAAGAAAGGAATGCTTGGGTCGAAGGCTCTCCTAAATTAAACTGCATCGTAGCGTTTGAGAATCTTGTATTACTGCGGCTCGTGAAGGGGTGGAGGCTCAAGGCTGAAACAGATATAAGTTCCAGTTGTCATGCGTATGTCTTGAGTGGTTGACTGTGAGAATTGTATCAGCCAACATGGTAAGTGGGTTCACACGACGACACACTCTTAATTGCACAAGTGGTAGCCTCTGGTAATGGAGTTAATTCTCTGTACTTAACCCAGGCGTCCTTATTCATGATGCATAGTTTGAGCCTTGACTTGACCTTCGAGGGTCATAGTAGGGGTCAAGCCACCATACCGGAGGATCCTACCATGGTCCTCAAGGATCCTGCCATCCTGCTGAAGGATCCTGCCGTCCTTCTGTAGGATCCTGCCGTCCTGCTGTAGGAGCCTGCCGTCCTGCTGAAGGATCTTCCTGTCCTACTGTAGGATCCTGCCGTCCTGTTGAAGGATCCTCCTGTCCTACTGTAGGATCCTACCGTCCTGCTGAAGAATCCTGCTGTCCTACTGTAGGATCCTACCGTCCTGCTGAAGGATCCTGCTGTCCTAGTGTAGGATCCTACCGTCCTGCTGAAGGATCCTGCTGTCCTACTGTAGGATCCTGCCGTCCTACTGTAGGATCCTGCCGTCCTGCTCAAGGATCCTACCATCATGTTAGAGGGGTGGTGTTTGTGTGTGTTATAAGACTTTGATGTCTGGTTGTGTTTGGTTGACGTGATCAGAGGTTGAGATCTGATTGTGTTTGGTTGCCAATGTCATCCCGTGTTAAGATTTGGTTGCCGTTGCATTCAGACGTTGGGATATCCTTGTTTGGATCCCATTGTCATCCCATGTTGGGATTTGGTTATGTTTGGTTGTGATTATTTTCATGGCACTTTGGGATCTGGTTGTTTTGGCTACCGTTTTGATCGGACTGTGAGCTTGGTTGTTTGGTTGTCTTTGTGATCAGACGTGGGGATCTGGTTGTGTTTGGTTGTCTTTGTGATCAGACGTGGGGATCTGGTTGTGTTTGGTTGTCTTTGTGATCAGACGTGGGGATCTGGTTGTGTTTGGTTGCCGTTGTGATCAGACGTGGGGATCAGGTTGTGTTTGGTTGCCGTTGTGATCAGATGTGGGGATCTGGTTGTGTTTGGTTGCCGTTGTGATCAGACGTGGTGATCTGGTTGTGTTTGGTTGTCTTTGTGATCAGACGTGGGGATCAGGTTGTGTTTGGTTGCCGTTGTGATCAGACGTGGGGATCAGGTTGTGTTTGGTTGCCGTTGTGATCAGACGTTGGGATCAGGTTGTGTTTGGTTGCCGTTGTGATCAGACGTTGAGATCTGGGTGTGTTTGGTTGCCGTTGTGATCATACGTTGAGATCTGGGTGTGTTTGGTTGCCGTCGAACGTACTCTCCTCAAGTTAAAGATCATGTGTTCAGCACATGTTACCTCTGAGGTATTTCAGCGTGTCTAGTTCCTGCACTGGTTTGCCAAGTCATGCTGAAATTCAGAGAAAAATAAGCAAGTGAGGATTATTTACCATGTGAGTGGACCATGTCATGTGAAGGCCGGCCGAGACGTGGGCGTGTATACTCCAGGCCTGGAATTCCCGGCTTGCAAGCAGTTTGCCAAATGTCGGTAATGAATGGTTTGGTCGACCCGTCCTTGGTCACTGGAATTCCCAGGGCTGGCGGGATGTGCTGCTGCTGCTGCTGCTACTACTGGAGCCGTCTGGTGGGTGTCTGTGACGATCACCGACGGTCCTGCTCTCTCTCTCTCTCTCTCTCTCTCTCTCTCTCTCTCTCTCTCTCTCTCTCTCTCTCTCTCTCTCTCTCTCTCTCTCTCTCTCTCAGGTCGATGTGTGTCCCAGTGTACGTGTCCTCACTTTTGGCTACACTCGCCCGTGGCAGTGTGGAGTACCGAGCCAGGCTTATCATCCTCCTGCTCCGTTGTAACAGTTGCTGTCGGAGATGCATCACTGCATCATGAAGAAGTCATTATGTTTTCGCCATAGGGAGGAAGTCTCCCTCTCTTAAGGTGGTGGAGAGTGTGACCTGAAACGCTGAGGGTTAGTAGATTACTGTTGGTGCGAGTGACTTGTGGCGATGCCGGAGTTGTCAGCTGGGCAGTGGTGGTCCGTCCTGCCGGCCCCGAGCGTTAATTTGGTATTCTGCTGTGCACTGACTCCTACGTTCCCATAGCCTCCCTCCCACACTAGAGAGAAACACGAGAGGAAGTCACAGTGTGTCTCACGTGTCTGACGATATAGTTACATATGTGGCTGAGCCCCAGAAACCCCAGCTTCTCCCCTCCTCCTCCTCCTCCTCCCACGAATGGCCACATGGTATGCAGAGGAGCATAACTTGGGTGCAGTAATCAGGTTCGGTAAGATATCGAGGTCGCACAAAACTGTAAAATACGGGTGTCGTAGAAACCGTAATTACGAATATCCGGATCATCTAGAAGAAGAAAAAAATCCCCCACCCGGTTATACCAGGTTAGGTTAGGTAAGGCAACGTCATCAGTAACACTGAGGTAACGTGAAGGGCACCGGAGGACGTGGAGGGACGGCTGTAACCCCTGGAGGACGTCTTTATCCTGGAAGACATGACGACTTGTTCTCGCGATCGCGTTTGTCTACGAGAAAATCACCTCTCGTATAAATGATTCACTCGCGTGTAAAACCTCCCAAATACGGGATACTCAGATGAATTATTTTCATGAGAAATGCTGTTATATACGACTTATGTTACCGAATGAAAAAAAAATATCATGTATCAAAAAACCATCTCAAGGCACGTGAGGAAGAGTTTAAGCAGTCGGAACATGCAAACGAAGAGTTTCGCAGGTAAATGCTGCTGAACACAGAATGCTACGCTTTACTCTGTCAGGTTGTTATTTACTTGAGTTTGTCGTAGTGTCTGGTGGCCGGTAGTGTATCAACACGTGTACAGGAGAGTTGGCTGGGTGGGTGAGGCCGGAGCGGTGGTTCGTCCCTCGTCTCAGGACAGACGAGGGTGGCCTGGTATGGGTGAGCAGCAGCATCGTCGGGTGGCTGCCTTCCCCGCCGTCTCAAGTGTTTTGTCATACCTAGAGCAGGTCCTTCTCCTGCCCTGCCCCGTCGTGTGCCAGGCCGGTGGACGCCGGGAAACATATTTACCAATATAACTGGTCCGGCTCAGCCGGGGATTTGTAAAAGAATAGTAATTAGACTACACATTATCTCTGGCTGGATCAGATGTCGATGAATTTTCAGTCTGTGGAGTACGTCACCCAGAGAGTAAAAACCTCCATGGTGTACCGGTGAGCGTCCCTGACCTTGACGCATTCACGGGCCGGCCAGGGTCAAGCGTAAAGGTTCGAGTCCTGGTTACGGCAGTCGGTCCACAGTCAACCCAGCTGTTCATCCATCCTTAGGGGGTCGTCGATTAGATGTCCGTACCGTCTTAGCTAATTTAAACAGAATATCAGAATATTTACCCAACTGGTATGGTGTGCTATACCTTAACACACACACACACACACACACACACACACACACACACACACACACACACACACACGGGAATGAGGTCGTCATTGTTAACCTCCCGAACACGACGACACGACCCTTGGGTACGACATGTGACCCAACGTTAAGGGTTGAGACGGAAGGCCAGGCCAGGGTCGAGCCGTCGTGCTCAAAGGATTAAGAAAACACAAAGGAGAATGAGGTCATCACTGTTAAGATTCCAGGGGGCAGCTGTGACGCAACCCTCTGCCTCCTGCACTGGTATTGTTTTCCTTGTCTTTTGTCCCTCGTCAGTACCCATGCCTGACGGCTTCTGGAACCTGCTTGGTGGCAGTGGTTCGCGGCTCGGCTTTTCCTGGGGTTGTGACTGTGATGTGTGTGTGTGTGTGTGTGTGTGTGTGTGTGTGTGTGTAGGGTTGTGACTGGACAACATGTCTTCTCACACTTTTGGATATTGAATAGTAACGTATGAAGGAAAGTGTGGCACACCGTAACAAGACGTGATACTCGCTCAGTCTGAAGAACAACACAGTGTTCTGTGTGTCACTGATGCCTCACCTCACGCCACATGAACGTGGTAAACCCCCTTGAACACGACGCTGCGACCCTTGGTGATTAGAGCCACAACCGTCTAGTGGTTAGGGCCACTATCATCTAGTAGTTAGGGCCACAACCATCTGGTGGTCAGAGCCACAACCGTCTAGTAGTTTGTGCCGCAACCATCTGTTGGTCAGAGCCACAACCGTCTAGTAGTTTGTGCCGCAACCATCTGGTGGTCAGAGCCACAACCGTCTTGTAGTTTGGGCCACAACCATCTGGTGGTCAGAGCCACAACCATCTGGTGGTCAGAGCCACAACCGTCTAGTAGTTTGGGCCACAACCATCTGTTGGTCAGAGCCACAACCGTCTTGTAGTTTGGGCCACAACCATCTGCTTGTCATGGGGCCACAACCATCTGGTTGTCAGGGGCCACAGCCATCTGGTGGTCAGGGGGCCACAACCATCTGGTGGTCAGAGCCACAACCGTCTTGTAGTTTGGGCCACAACCATCTGCTTGTCATGGGGCCACAACCATCTGGTTGTCAGGGGCCACAGCCATCTGGTGGTCAGGGGCCACAACCATCTGGGTTACAGTTATCAGGTTCCTCCATAGCCTGTACCTCAGGCCATAACGTATGTACAGGTAACCCCATCACCAGCTGGTGTGATCCCTGCTGGTCTTGTTGTTACTCCCTCTTAGCGCCACCCGCCACGTTTGTCCTACGCGTCTTTACCCCTTCTCCTTCTTCCCTTCATCTTACCCGTTAGTGTCTCACGACCTCACAGCTACCCTCATCTGTTCCGTTATCGGAGCGTCTCTCTTATCGCTATCGTGTCCTGCCTGACCCCCACTGTACCTTTCTCCCGGGTGGGCGCCTCACCAGACGACGGTCGACCAGTATCCGCATTCACATCCCCATCGTCGGCGCTGCCTCCTCCTCCTGAGGCCCCTACTGGTTCACCCGATGCTCAATGCTTTGTTTACAGCGCTGGCCCAGCCACCACGTCTGCTTGGGGGGGTCGCCCCCTCCTGCTGCCAGCTCTGCTGGGGTCGCCCCGCCCCCGCCCCGCCCCAAGCCCACTCAACCCACCTCCCCATCTGCCGTTCAGGTCATTATTGCCCCACCTGCACAAGCGACTATGGCGACCAGAGACGACCATATTGCCACAGTACGTGTGACGAAGATAAAAGTTTTTTCTAAACTGGTTTTGTAATCAGACGCCAACTGTGGTGCAGGTCGAGACCATGTTTAAACTGTATTATATTATCCTCTGATTCCTAGGGGGAAAAAGTTATTGAAGTTCGAGATCCTTTGTTCTCGTTTTATTGTGTAGAGAACAGAGTCAAGTTATTAAATCATAACGCGCCTCCATGGTGTAGTGGTTAGTTAGCTCTGCTGCCCTTCCTGGACGTTGATAAATGGATGCTTGTCCTAAGCTGGGATATATATATATATATATATATATATATATATATATATATATTTTTTTTTTTTTTTTTTTTTTTTTTTTTTTATACTTTGTCGCTGTCTCCCGCGTTTGCGAGGTAGCGCAAGGAAACAGACGAAAGAAATGGCCCAACCCCCCCCATACACATGTACATACACACGTCCACACACGCAAATATACATACCTACACAGCCTTCCATGGTTTACCCCAGACGCTTCACATGCCTTGATTCAATCCACTGACATCACGTCAACCCCTGTATACCACATCGCTCCAATTCACTCTATTCCTTGCCCTCCTTTCACCCTCCTGCATGTTCAGGCCCCGATCACACAAAATCCTTTTCACTCCATCTTTCCACCTCCAATTTGGTCTCCCTCTTCTCCTCGTTCCCTCCACCTCCGACACATATATCCTCTTGGTCAATCTTTCCTCACTCATTCTCTCCATGTGCCCAAACCATTTCAAAACACCCTCTTCTGCTCTCTCAACCACGCTCTTTTTATTTCCACACATCTCTCTTACCCTTACGTTACTTACTCGATCAAACCACCTCACACCACACATTGTCCTCAAACATCTCATTTCCAGCACATCCATCCTCCTGCGCACAACTCTATCCATAGCCCACGCCTCGCAACCATACAACATTGTTGGAACCACTATTCCTTCAAACATACCCATTTTTGCTTTCCGGGATAATGTTCTCGACTTCCACACATTTTTCAAGGCTCCCAAAATTTTCGCCCCCTCCCCCACCCTATGATCCACTTCCGCTTCCATGGTTCCATCCGCTGACAGATCCACTCCCAGATATCTAAAACACTTCACTTCCTCCAGCCTCTCACCATTCAAACTCACCTCCCAAATGACTTGACCCTCAACCCTACTGTACCTAATAACCTTGCTCTTATTGACATTTACTCTTAACTTTCTTCTTCCACACACTTTATATATATATATTATCCCTGGGGATAGGGGATTAAGAATACTTCCCACGTATTCCCTGCGTGTCGTAGAAGGCGACTAAAAGGGGAGGGAGCGGGGAGCTGGAAATCCCCCCCCCCTCTATTTTTTTTTTTAATTTTCCAAAAGAAGGAACAGAGGGGGCCAGGTGAGGATATTCCAAAAAAGGCCCAGTCCTCTGTTCTTAACGCTACCTCGCTAACGCGGGAAATGGCGAATAGTTTGAAAGAAAAGAAATATATATATATATATATATATATATATATATATATATATATATATATATATATATATATATATATATATATATATATATATATATATATTCATTTACTATTTTCTATACTAGATCGTTCTTTTCCTTCAAGTGAGGGGAACCTCAGGAACACACGAAGAACGGCCTGATTGGCTCACATCCATACTCTCGCAGCTGTATACAAGGCACTGAAACCATAGCCTCACCACCCTGACCACTTCATATGCCCTGGTTCATCTCCTATAGCCATCTGACAAGTGGGTAGTACAAGCCTCGTCTGGGGAACCTGTCGGCCAACATGAACGTGTTCAGTCTGAGGTAAGGTGACTTACCCAAAAGAGCCATACCTGCCCAAGCTCACGGGGTCACTTCACTCCCACTTGTGACTGAGGCAACACTGAGGTGACAAGCAGGACACAAGCATGCTTTTTGCCAGCTCCAGGGCGCCGCACCTCACATAAACCACCACCCTCCCCAGCCGATTTAACTCGGCTGACCCAACGTATCCAGCGTACCTAAACCTTCCTAACACGGCAGGATTTAATCATCATTGAGTAAAGCTTCCAGTCACGACTGTTGAAAATGAAAATATATTTGTCCATCACCATGTAACCTAGTGGTACTGGTGTGATTTATTCGGTGCCGTGCTAACTCACACACTGTGAAATGCCTGCTTCACACCACTGGAGGAATCGTGTGTTGTTGTTGTTCTAGGCGAGGATGGGAGCTTGTGTTTGGAGCCGCGCTTGCCACTCGCTGCCAGCCTTCCACCTGACGTGCAGATGATCCCATCGCACGACACTGATAAAGGACTGAGTAGAACTGGTGAACACCGCCGCACAGTGTGTGTGTGTGTGTGTGTGTGTGTGTGTGTGTGTGTGTGTGTGTGTAGGGCGGTGTTGACGTAGAGAGGTGTGGTGGGGTGGTGTTCAGGTAAGGCGGATGTTTGGGGAAGAGTTTTAGGGTGGGGACTTTTGTTGATGGGGGAGGGAGAGTGTTGAGGTGTAGGGAGTGTGGAGGAAGGGTAGGTTTGGGAACGTTGACTTGAGAGGTATACGAGAAGAACGCATGATAGGAGACCTAATGGTTTATGAAGAGGTTATCTGCCGGAGGAGGGTAATAATATCCTGGGCTCCAGGTCTTGGCTGTGTTGAGCGACAGGATAGTAAGTACAGCAGAGGCACCCCACCCCACCGGCCAACCCCTCCAGCACGACAGCCAGCAGGGAAAATAACAGAGAAGACGTACCATGTAGTAAATAATGGGTAAAGTGTCATGAAATTTTGTAGGAAAGTGTGAATGAGAATATTGCCTTGGTTATATCAGAGAAGACGTACCATGTAGTAAATAATGGGTGAATTGTTATGAAATTGTATAGGAAAGTGTGATTGAGAATATTGCCTTGGTTATATTTTCAGCGGGATGATGTGGGCAGGAGGTTCAAATCAGAAACGAAAAGAAATGGTAAGATGTTAGATGGTGCGCTTCTGGCGAGAGTCCGAATATTTACATTGCCGTCTTCGTCATGATTATTCCATGAGGAATGATGTCACTGAAGTATTTATGTAGTTGTGCCTGAATGGTAATGATAGTTTACATATACATTACATCTGGTGGGGATCTGTTCCGGTGTTCTTCAGCTTTGCGGGTGAAGAAATTGTATATGATGACGTCGAAATTATTTAGCGTTTTCGTAAGTTTTATTAGACAGTAGAAATCCTACACCACACACCTGTATACTCTTTAACCCTCACTTCCATTTCAGTACTGCACCTTCCCCTCTCCAGCCTCTCTCTCTCTCTCTCTCTCTCTCTCTCTCTCTCTCTCTCTCTCTCTCTCTCTCTCTCTCTCTCTCTCTCTCTCTCTCTCTCTCTCTCTCTCTCTCTCTCTCCACATTCTGTTCACAACATGTGGCTGACGCTGGGCTTTTTCAAGCGTTTGAGAGTGAGGGAAGAACCTGCGTGGGCGGCGGGAGTGCTGGTCCTGATACGTGGAGCTTCTTAATGCCCTGTTAAGACCACACCTTGAATATCCCGTCCAGCCCTGGGCCCCGCACTACATGAAACGCGTGGAACAAGTACAGAGACGGGCGCCAAAGCTCATTACATCGCTTAAGAACTTTGGAGCATGAAGAGTGGCCAGGAGGATAGGATCTCATTTCTCTTGAGCAGCGTAGACTTCGCGGTGACCTAATGCAAGATTTTACATTCAGAATGAATTTGACCACGTAAATCCCGAAGATGTTTTTGACATACGAGAAAGACGGTCGTTAGGACAAATGGAATAAATGATAAAGCTTAGAGATGTAACATTGACGCGGGGAGAAGTTTCTCTGCAGACTGACACGTTGAACACTGGAATGAGTTGTCGACAGACATTGTGAATGCGAAGACTACCAAATATTCGTAGACATTTAAGTGCCTTTCCTCATCCCAGACGTAAAGAATATAGTGCAGCTGAGGGTGGGCCAGCGGAGTACCATGTTAATTAGGCTTACTTCACCAGTGCAGGATTGGTTCTTCCATTCTCGCTCCTGCCGGCTGTTGTAGCTGGAAGGAGAGAACCTTTACCTCATCCAATTAGAATAAAAGATAAAGTATGAAAACAGAGAACCTAAACAAAGGCCAACGGGCTCTCTCTCTTTCCTGTCTTTCCCATGTTATGTGGGATGGGGCTGGCGGATGCTGACGGGTGGGACTGTCTGTGGGACGAACGTGCATAGTTTGCAGACGCGGAGGATCTGGTATGCAAGGCTAGGGTTAGGAAGGGGGATGTTCCTTACGTGTGGGCTGGCGCAGGGGATGTGTGTAGTGAAGGTATCTGAGGTGAGGATCTTTCCTGGGCAGACGAAGGGTAAGAGTTTCAGGACGAAGGGAGGTGGAGCCTGGACGGTAGAGCCATTGTGCGAGTACCGGCGGCCGGGTGGCCGGTTGTCTGGAGCGTCTGCACCTGGTGAGCCCATATTGCTGCTGGGTGACATGTACCCGGATGTCTGGGGCGGGGGCGGGAGGCAGGCCAGGTAGGTACACACACACACACACACACACACACACACGGGGGTTAGGCAGTTCGTCATGATGCCTGCCCTGCTGAGTACGTCTTTGATCCTCGCACCATGAGGCGCACGACGCTGGCTGCTTGGTGGGATCTTGGTGGTTAACGTAGATTGCGATAGTAAGGTCTCTTCTTTCTTGGAGGTTAACGTAGGTGGTGATATAGAAAGGTCTCTTTATTCTTGGAGGTTAATGTAGGTAGTAATAGGAAGGCCTTTCATTCTCGGAGGTTAACGTAGGTGGTAACATAGGAATGTTCTTCATTCTTTGAGGTTTAACATGGGTGGTATTAGTAATGGCCTTCATTCTTTGAGGTTAACGTAGGTGGTAATATAGGAATGTTCTTCATTCTTTGAGGTTAACGTAGGTGGTAATAGGAAGGCCTGATGGGGAAAGATGAATTTCATTTTCAACCTGAAAAATTTGGTTACTGCTAATAGTTTAGATTGATAATGGGTAACGACTGAAAGCACTGGTACCGTCCTCTGCTCACCAGCAGACGGGAGACTCTGATGTATGATTACTGTAAGACCAGTATATAAGGAAGAGTCCTGGTGTCACCCAGGACCTTTCTAAAGGCTCCTACAGACCACGACTGCGCTACTTCCAGTAGCAGGGAAATGTAGATTCCTTTGGAGTAAGAAGCTTCTCTGACGAGACTGTACTCTCAGTGATAAAGTCTCGCTAAGGATGAGTTGTCGCTCGTGGTTTAACCTCGAGGAGGGGGGGGGGGGGGAGTCCGGTAACACCGACGGGTGAAATGTAACCTAAGTAACGCGTGAAGAATGTTAGACGACGTAGCTCCCAATCAGCTGTGGCAAATACTTACCTCTTGGCACGAGGACCATGGAAGACTGGAACACAGTACAGGGCACATCGCCAGGTGTGCTAGAGTGCCGTGACAGAAACAACACTGGGGACTGTGCAGCACTGTGGTCCAGGCCACGAGCAGCGCTGTTGACTGATCTGTATGGCGACTTGTGATAATGTACCAAGATCGTGACGCACACTGTACACCGGAGTAAACATGTGGTACGTACATGATGTACGGTTACCACACACACACACACACACACACACACACACACACACCAGCTTGATGGTAGCGAGTGTTGGGTTAGTTATTGATCGCTATTTAACGGGATAATTGATCGCTGTTTACAGGGATAATTGATCGCTATTTAACGGGATAATTGATCGCTGTTTACAGGGATAATTGATCGATGTTTACCGGGATAATTGATCGCTATTTAACGGGATAATTGATCGCTGTTTACAGGGATAATTGATCGATGTTTACCGGGATAATTGATCGCTGTTTACCGGGATAATTGATCGCTATTTAACGGGATAATTGATCGCTGTTTACAGGGATAATTGATCGATGTTTACCGGGATAATTGATCGCTATTTACCGGGATAATTGATCGCTATTTAACGGGATAATTGATCGCTGTTTACAGGGATAATTGATCGATGTTTACCGGCATAATTGATCACTGTTTACCGGGATAATCGATCGATGTTTACCGGGATAATTGATCGCTATTTACCGGGATAATTGATCGCTATTTACCGGGATAATTGATCGCTATTTACCGGGATAATTGATCGCTATTTACCGGGATAATTGATCGCTATTTACCGGGATAATTGATCGCTATTTACCGGGATAATTGATCGCTATTTACCGGGATAAATGATCGCTATTTACCGGGATAATTGATCGCTGTTTACCAGCCACTTGCCCTGATGTGGGCAAGGCGTGTCACACAGCCGACAAACATAAACATATAGACTCACACAAATATAGATTTTTTTCTTATTACGTTGGAGGCTCCAGTCACAGGCCAAAGTCCGCATCAAGGCCGGGCCTTAATTGAATTATAGAGGTTAATGAAAGGGAAGAAAGAAGAAACGAGGAAAAGTATGTATTTTGCCTGAAGTGGAGATCCTGCCTGTTTAAAAGTGCCAGTCATAGTTATTGGGAAAGAAAGGAGAGGGTAGAGAGTTCCGAAGCATTGACGTGTAGGGTAAGTAACACAAAACGGCCCACTCTTAAATTTCCAGCGACCGCACGGTATTGATGTGAAGCAGCAGCAGCTTGCTGAGTGTCACGTACAGTAGCTAGTGGTGGGGTCATACAGGCTGCCAGCTCTTGGGAATAAAGAAAAATAAAGTAATAGCTATAGAAGAGGGAAAGTGAGGCAGCATTGCGGCGAGGGGGGGTTCAAGTTTTGCAGTTAACCTGTGAGAGTTTATAAGTCGGACCCGCTTTACGCTCAACTCAGTAAAGTAAGGATGCGGAGCTAGAACCATCCCTAGATGATAGAGCAGCTATACTCCACACAAGGACGGATCAGTTGTAGGTGTAAACTGAGGAAGTGTTAGGAAGAAATGAAATAATCTAAAGAGGACTACAGTTTTCTTAGTCACACAGGTGGGATATGGATCCTGTGTAGTGAGTACATGCACATACATATTGCACAAACTCTGCACTTACCAGTGGGTGGTGGAGTAATATACAAGTCATGTACTTAGTTGAGAGACACGCACACACTACTAAACAGACTCCAGGTCGTTAGCGTAATAGGTACAGTTACTTACAATAATGAGCTTCACCAGCGAGTAGGAAAGGCTAGGTACGTGAGTAGGATGTTCCCCACGCCGTCGTTGACAATGAAATATATACTAAACCCAGTATATGTATATATCAGTGAACATATACTTGTTGTTACTGTTAACATCCACTCTTTTTTGGAAACCTTCACATTACAGGAAAAACTTAGTCTGCCTCAAAGAAACTGGGAATTATGTTTAGCTGTCGATGTATTTTTTTTTCTCTTCTGAACAGTTGCTCGGTTTACACAAAGGATTGATTCGTCCTTGTATGGAGTACTGATCTCCCATCTAGGGTGGTTCTAGCAGAGTATCCTTACTTGACAGAGTGGAGTCTAAAGCGGTCCGACTGATAAACTCTCCCAGGCTGACTCACAAACTTGACCCACTTGCCCTACTCCGCAATGTTGGTTTACTTTCCCTTTTCTATGGTTATTACTTTGGTTTTTGTCCCCGAGAGCTAGCTGCTTGTGTGCCCCTGCCACTAGCTAGACCACACAATACTGGGCAAGCTTAAAGCTTTGGAAGTCTCTACCCTCTCATGTCTTTTCCAGTAACTGACCGGTCACTTTTTTAATAGGCGGTCTTTCACTTCCTCCAAAATTCGTAAACACTTTTCCTTTTCTCTTGTTTCCCCTTTCATTAACCTCATTACATTTCAGTGAAGACCCGGCCTTGATGTGGACTTTTGTCTGTGACTAAGAGCCTCCCATCTGTACCGCGAGCGAGAGGTTACATTTGGCCCGGCTGTATCATCGTCAGAGGACAGAAGCGGTACAGTCTCATCAAGGACTGTAAGACCAAAAGAGTTCATCGTTTCGCAGTTCCTGTGTGGAGTGGAGCCACGTAACTGAAGGCACCCCAGGAAAGGGGTCCTGGGGTTGTAATGATATACCAGCGTAAAAGCGGATGTATACAGTTATACTGCTTGGCTGCTCTGCTCGGCTTTGGCTGTCGCGCTGTCACACTGTTATGTTGATGGCAACTCTTGCCCCGTATGATTGTACAGATTTGCTGTATTTTCCAGATGATATTTGTATTAGATAAAAGTGAAACTGCCGTGTTTCCCCCCGGGTTCTTAAAGTGCAGCAAGACTCGTGATGTGCTGTTTTGACGGTGGACATTTGTTGGTGGATGGTCGGAGCATGGCCTTGTGTTGGGTTGTGCTCTTGTTTTGGACAGCTGCTGCATGGCCTCGTGTTCCTTTGTGTTCTTGTGTTGGACAGCTGATGGACGGGTTAGTCCTGCGCTGGACGGTCGGTGCACGGCCTAGTATTGTGTTGTATTTTTCTGTTGGTGAGTGACAGACAGACAGGCAGTGACTACTTGACTGACGGACGGACCAGACAGAGAGACAGTGGCTGACTGACGGACGGACAGGTGACTGACTGTCACATGGAAGTTAGCAAGTTAACACCGTGAGTGAGTGACCGACAGAACCACTGGATCACGGTGGAGGAACGTTCACACACGAGACATGTCTGTAGAGGCGAGCTGTGGAGTGTTATAATGGGAGGGCTGGGCTGGCAGGTAATGAGGACGGGTTTACAGTAACGAGGTGTGCGGGTAACAAGTCAGCTGGGTCAGAACCATTAGTGGCAGCCCGGCCGGCAGGCCAGGCACCCGGATGTCGAGGGCCGGAGGAGGGAATGGGGTTGGCCAGGGGAGGTTCTCATGTCAGGGAGGGAGGGCAGGTTTGTTGTAGGTGCTGCCTCCATTGTTTGCTGCTGGAGGAGGGACGGGCCCCCGGGTGTACTATTTGTGAGGAGCGATAACTGTCTGGAGGGCCTGAGCACACTGGAGCCCCGGGCCTCAGGGGGCGGGCTGCTGCTGCTTCGCCTGTTTGATAGGCTGTGAGGCAGGGCGTTCGATGAGGCCCGTGCACACACTGACCCTCACAACACGAGGTACTTTGTAACTCCAAAAGCACACACACACACACACACACACACACACACACACACACACAGAGTGATTAGCGTCGTTGACCATGATTCATGCACGGACCTGTCCGGGTTCGAATCAGGGGCTCGGCAGTTGGTTCACAACCAACCCAGGGGTTCATCCTTTCCTCGGGGCTGGTCGATAAATGGGCACCTGGGCTTAAGCTGGTGTATGTATGTATGTAATGACCTATTTTAAGCTGAGTAAGTTTTACACTCGTGGGGCCACATCTCTTGAACATTCTTTTCTATTGCACAACCTCATGAATTATGTATGCTGTCTGTATTACTCATGTCCTCAAACATGCTTTTGCCTTCCTCCGCCTCACTTATACCATGAGAGTATCTCTGAACATTCTTTTTACCAAGCTTCTTAATTGATTTCATGTTGCTGCTTCTGGTTGCTCTGTCCCTTCATCTTTATAATATTTAGTCACTGTCCACATTATTATTATCGACCTCTTGTAGAGAAATAAGATTGTGGTCAGGTCACCCCTCAGTCTTCTCTCTTCCGAGGTGGGTAAACTTAAAAGTCTTCAGCCAGCCTTTCCTCGTAACTTAGCTCTCTTAAGTTTGCTCTGGGTCTTCTTTGTGAGCTCATTGTGCTCCTGCTGGGGGGGGTGCAGCGACCAGTCCTGAGGAACATATTCTGGTTTTGTCCATTTGTTGGATGTGAGCATCATAGTGAGCATTTCCATAACCATGTACTTGGAAGGTATTGTGTGTGTGTGTGTGTGTGTGTGTGTGTGTGTGTGTGTGTGTGTGTGTGTGTTTACATAATAGACATTGTGAATACAGACACACACACACACACACACGCACACACACACACACACACACACACACACACACACACACACACACACACACACACACACACACACACGAGATTAAGAGCAAAACTCAGATCAGTGTGGAGCATCCAAGACCAACCCCCATGTTTTAGAGAAGGTACAAATAGACTACAGCACAGCGTCATCTGGTGCACGGTACAGGTACAGAGATGACACAGAGACCCACACTGCCTCGTCAAGCCATCGTGTCACACTGGCACGTTAAGGTGTATGAAGGTCACAAGACGTACAGCAGACCACAGGGGTTCCTGCAAGACGTACTGGTGAGTGATGCACATTAGTATGTGCTTGTGTTTTTACTGGTCATCATCTTACAGCAGCCAGTCAACAGCTGAGAGGGAGTGAGTTTACAAGATTATGGTGCAAGGTTGGGGTTGGGGGAGGACAGCATTATAGATTAGGGTAGCAGTAAATGATAATTTCCCTCTTATCGTTGAGAGGCAGCTGGCCTTAGTGGCTGCTTCTGTCACAGAAAAGTTGGCCGATTTACTTTGTCTTTCTCTTGGCCCACGAGCCTGGCTCGGCTCTGAACCTTCGCGAGCATCAGTAAGTCAACGGGATGAGGCTAAATTTTTATGAGTTTTTTTTTTCTTTACCACTAATAACGAAACAGAAAATGAAGAGTACATTTATTTTAAGCTTAGGGCCAAGGTAGGTGACAGGGAAGTTGTCAGGTCCACCGGTGTTAAGTTGGTCTGTGAGGAGGGGAGTGGATGCAGGGAATGTTGATGGTTATACAGTAGAAGATGTATGAAAAGATGAAAAAGGAACAGTGAAATTATTTTTCTCGTGATGAAAAAGTATTGGTCACGGGTTACAACGAATGTAATGGAGAAATTAGGGGATTGAGAGACTAACCAGAGAGCAAGTTAACAGAGTCGGGACAGTTCACGTTGAGGTGCTAGGTCACTAGAGGAGAGAAGGCACGGCTCGTGGACTACGTCGGTGAAGGCTTGCTCGTCCCTGGCGGAGATCAGCTAAATACAGAGTATCAGACATCCTTGATGATCAGACGACAGTGAACAGGAGAGTTTCCTGGGACCGAGAAACAGCAACGTAGGGAGGGTAATGGCTGGTGCCAGGGAACATTTCTGTGTCCACCATGAAATGACGAGTTGTGATGTGGTCATTATCCTCATGTTTGTAACGAGTGTCATGATCTCCACAGTGAGCAGTTCTTCACAAGTTAGCAAGGTAGAGCAACGAGAGGCCATGATAGGAAGCTCCTTAAGGAAGAAGTCAGAGAAATTGTGAAGAAGTACCTTAATGGTGTAAGTGTGGTGGATGAATGGAATAAGTTAGGGTTTGATAATGTAACTGTGGCCAGCTTGAAGAAGTTTCAAAAGTTGTATGATAGAAGAGAAAGTTCAAGAGATGGTTGGGGCTGCACGATTGTATGACTCCTTCCTTGTAAGGTAGAACTGGGTAATTACAGTGACTCATGAGTGTATACTTTATGGTTCCATACTCCACACATGGCCTTACCAGAGAGGCATGAACAAAGTTTTCCTAGTGATACATGAGGCAGGCACAGGATATATTTATATACTGAGAGAATGTCCTGACTGGCCTCATTGGCTGTGAGTGATTGTACACATTAATGGTGACCTTGATGTGGTATATTTTCTTTCTTGTAATCTTTCCTGGTAGGTTAAACCTGGCATGTGGTTACCTCGTGAGGTAGAGTGTGGTGTCCTGTCGTGGTATGAGCGTGTGCAGGTGGGTCGTACGGTCGTCTGCTGTGACCTCTGGCCGACCACGGTGACCCCTGGGTCAGGGAGGAGGCGGCGTTACTGCCGTGTCATCACGTCACGACCTTCCGTGTCACAAGTCGCCCACGCCTGCTGGCGGCGCTCTGCCCTCCGTCCTAACCCTCCGCTTCGTGTCATACTGTCGGCTCCTCCGCCGTGGGGACTAGGTGACGGACTGCCGGTGGTGTGGGCAAGAGGCACCACGCCTGCTGCTGGTGCTCCTCTCACCACGCACGGTCCGCCGCGCCAGCCTTACGGCCCTCACGGACAGTAGGGCTGGCACGGCGGGTCATCAACCCACTGGGGTCTGACTAAGACCCTTTGTGACCCCTGTAATCCTTTTGCGCTACCGCTCACAGGATGAGCATGGGCGGCGCGAAAAATTTGCCGGGTTACCGGCACAAATCAGATCGGTCAATTTCCTCACGAACGGTAGGACAGACGATACCCTGGGTCGCTGCTAGTGTCCAGTATGGTGTAGGCGCTCCTGCAGGAGTTCTCACCGCCCGTCTGCCGCCATCGCCTCCGTTGGGTTGCGTCCCTGTGCCACTCTGCTTCCCCAGACGATGGCCTGTTTGCTTGTTTCATGCTGTACTGAATAACTGGGTCGTGATTCATTCTTAGAAATGATTAGGATTCATTTGCGATTATTCACTGTTGTCTCCAGTCCGTCAAACTATGTACAACAGTGACTTAATATCGTGTACACAAGGTATCAGGTAATACAACAAACTTAACATAAAATATCTGAGAAGTTTGATGGTTGAGTTGCAGGAGAATACCTGAGTGTGAAGGGCACTACGCAGGAGGCGGTGTGTTACCGCTGGCAGGGAAAACCCGGAGTAACGTTTACCATGACGCTACGCTTGCTTCTGTTGCGACGCCACCAGCCCTGGCGGCCCTCCAGGCTCCCTGGTAAGGTATGAACACCTCCTCTCCTCACCTCTCCACCCCCCACCCACCCATCCATCCACCCACCTACCAGTAACCATCTTAAGCAGCCACACAGGAAATTACAAGAGAAACAAACTTTCCGTATTCGCAGTTGGAACTCCTTGAACACAAGGATGCAGTCCCTCACAACGACGGTTGGTGCCCTTGAACACGACGGTGCAATCCTTCAGAACGACGGTACGATCCCTGAGCACGGTGGCTGAGCCTGAACACGACGGCGCTATCCTTGTGCACGACGATACGAGCCTGAACGCGACGGTACGACACATGAGTACGACGGTACGACACCCGAACAGTGCGGTACGACCATTGAGCAGTGAGTTGATTTGTGTCCTCGGCAAGTTTATTGTGCGCCCCATGCTCATCCTGTGAGCCGTAGCGCGAAAGGATTATCAGAACGGTACGATCCATGTACACGAGAGCGTGACCCGTGAGCTGGACGAAATGACCCAGTAGTATCGGGGTCAGTGGCCCGGCCTTCCTTCCGACGACCCTTAACAGTAGGGTCAGATGTCATGTAGAATTACCCAAGGATCGTACCGTCGTCATGTTCAAGGATCGTACCGTCGTCATGTTCAAGGATCGTACCGTCGTCATGTTCAAGGATCGTACCGTCGTCATGTTCAAGGATCGTACCGTCGTCATGTTCAAGGATCGTACCGTCGTCATGTTCAAGGATCGTACCGTCGTCATGTTCAAGGATCGTACCGTCGTCATGTTCAAGGATCGTACCGTCGTCATGTTCAAGGATCGTACCGTCGTCATGTTCAAGGATCGTACCGTCGTCATGTTCAAGGATCGTACCGTCGTCATGTTCAAGGATCGTACCGTCGCCATGTTCAAGGATCGTACCGTCGTCATGTTCAAGGATCGTACCGTCGTCATGTTCAAGGATCGTACCGTCGTCATGTTCAAGGATCGTACCGTCGTCATGTTCAAGGATCGTACCGTCGTCATGTTCAAGGATTGTATCGTCGTCATGTTCAAGGATCGTACCGTCGTCATGTTCAAGGATCGTACCGTCGTCATGTTCAAGGATCGTACCGTCGCCATGTTCAAGGATCGTACCGTCGTCATGTTCAAGGATCGTACCGTCGTCATGTTCAAGGATCGTACCGTCGTCATGTTCAAGGATCGTACCGTCGTCATGTTCAAGGATCGTACCGTCGTCATGTTCAAGGATCGTACCGTCGTCATGTTCAAGGATCGTACCGTCGTCATGTTCAAGGATTATACCGTCGCCATGTTCAAGGATCGTACCGTCGTCATGTTCAAGGATCGTACCGTCGTCATGTTCAAGGATCGTACCGTCGTCATGTTCAAGGATCGTACCGTCGTCATGTTCAAGGATCGTACCGTCGTCATGTTCAAGGATCGTACCGTCGTCATGTTCAATGATCGTACCGTCGTCATGTTCAAGGATCGTACCGTCGTCATGTTCAAGGATCGTACCGTCGCCATGTTCAAGGATCGTACCGTCGTCATGTTCAAGGATCGTACCGTCGTCATGTTCAAGGATCGTACCGTCGTCATGTTCAAGGATCGTACCGTCATGATCAAGGGTGAGACAGTCTTGCTCGCCGGGTGAGGGAGGGAGTCACAGGGCCTTGATGTTGATGCATGTTTACCCTGCGTGAGTATAACCCCCGGTGGTTTACGTTACGATATTCCTCCCTCCCCAGTCTGCCTGGACTCGTTGTTGAGAGTAAATACATCCCAATATATGGGTTAAACACCCACCTCGTTGCACTTCTCTCAGCTGCCCTCCAGTGTGATGATGAGTGGTGGTGATTCTCAGCCATTCCTCGTAGTTACACATCTGGATACACCTGAGGCTTGTCATGACGTGACATTATTCGTATTTCCCTTGTGGACCAGCTTCCTCCGTCGTAACGTGTGACGGGTGTGTGATAGTGGTATCCCAGGGTCACGGGACGGACGGGAGTCAGAGAACACGAGAGTCATTAAGAGTCTCGTCCCTCGTTCCTCGTCTCTCGTCCCGGGGGGCACGTGAGGCGCCCCCCCCCCCCCCTGTCATGATGATGACGGAGGAGGTGCTGGATCTGTTGTGGTCGCCGCGGGTTAGGCAGCTTCTACGTTCTGCAGGGTCTTGATGTAATGAGACTTTGATTCTTATGGTTGTGTTCAGAAACTAAGGCAGGAACGTATACTGAAGCTTTTCGTGGTGGGCCCGTGGTAGGTCGGGTTGTAGGATGCGTCCCTCTTCGTCAGGAGGATCGAGGCTCCAGACATTTCCCTTTTATTTCCTGGACCTCCGCTGTACCGGGTAATGTCTGAGTCTGGGCGCTGCGGGTGGATACAGGATACTTGTCGTGTGGGAAATGTAGGAAGAGGAATGTATGTTGAGTGAGGCAGGCGCCCCAGGAGAGGCAGGGACCACGGCACCCCTGCCGGTCGGTTGGTCGGTCGGTGGCTGTGTTCACTCCAGGATCCGCCTTCCACTGTCGGAATGCATGGGATAGAATGTAGTGACGTCATGCCCCTCTACCAAGGGCTTATACACTATGGTCGGAAGCAATTGTTTTCTTGGCCAGCCACAGAGGGTGCTTGATCGCCCGCGTCCCCACCAGGGTTGTAACAGTTCCGTACTTCAGGAGAGGTTGTCCTTATGTCACAGTGTTTCACACCAGGGGACCATCACGTGAGGAGCTGGGGTGAATTCCTGAAGGATTAACGTAATTTGTATTTTCATGGTCAGCTTTGACGGACCTACCTACCCGTTCAGTCACTCCCACCTCGTTGGTCACGGAGTGGACGAGCGGCAGGGATGCCTTGCGTGGGGTTCTCTTTCCTGATGGTTGATGATGGTGGCTGGTCATCAACACGGTGGTCATCAAGGAAGATCGTGTCATCACGCCATCTCGAGCAAAACAAGTCTGGGATACCAACTTTGCACAGACCTACATCAGATGAGCGGGTAGGTTCGGTTTGGTATTGAGGGGATATGAACCTGTTTGTAAAGGTCGTGGAGGCCAGTGGAGAGAGTTCAAGTGAATGTCTTATCTGAAGAGTAGAGAGAACTTGATTCAGTAATCCTGTACCGTGGGTGTAGCAGCACAGGAAAGAGGGTTGGGGGAAGTCTATCATGAGCCACCTTCACGTGTTCTGTCAAGGTCACATAATATTGGGTTGTCATCTGTATACCTCACGTCCAACTCCTTAGCAACCTCGATTCATTTTATACACCACCTGGACCCGGACGTACGTACCAGCTTAGTAGAGGCCAGTCAAGCCGACGTCGTGCACGCACCAAGCTTAGGTCGCCTTCTTCACCCCAGAGATGCTTCACATGAGGGTCAGAGTTGAACTGCTGACGGATGACATAAACCTTTTCTGGTACGAGGTATTCAACACGGAGGAAAGATTGTCAAAATGATGTGTAGAGTCAAAGAGTTTGTCACAACCTCGGCAGGAGAGATGCATCGTGTGAAGGTGGTAGAGATTATGGGCAACACGTGCTTTGTGTACTTCTCAAGTGGACGGAGTTAAGCGTACGAACATTCTCATGAAGACACAACCTGGTGGACGAGTTCGACTTAGGTGTCTCTACCTTCCCAGATGATGCTCGTCATGATATAGGTTCCAGGCTCCAGCTGACTGACTGGTCACCATCACTGTCCGTCCAGGTTACACAGGAACCTTGTGGTTGCCAGGTATCAAGATGAGAGAAGAGGAGTTCACTCCCAACTTATTATTTTCCGTAATGACAGATCTTATGGAGGACCTGTGCTGTGTGTGGTTGTTCGTAGAGTCGACACTAGTGTCAAGGTGATGGATTTCACCATTGGTCCTCCAGGGCAGGACGTGCGGGAGATGTGACGATGTTGTGGGTGTTACTTCACATGCTTTTCTGTTGAGTCCGGTAGTAAGGATGAGTGAAGAGCGGTGAGGATTGAGTTGGGAGACGGAGGATCTAGTGTTGGGTCACAGGAGCGAAACTTGTGTAACTGCCGGACGTGTCCAGGTAGGGTGGCTTTGATCCCGGCGCTGACACTGGCTGGCCACCACACCCGCCCTCCCGCCCATCACTCTCACTCTTGGCTCACCATAGTATGGAGAGAGATGAGTGTTGTTCGTTGTACGTGCGGTCTGGGTAGCGTGGTTACACATGATGAGTCCTTGAACACTGAATATTTAGAGAGGGAGACTCATGCGGTCCTCTTCAGTACTGGCTCGCGGACCTACATGCACACGAATGTGTGTGTATATATATATATATATATATATATATATATATATATATATATATATATATATGTTTATATTTGTATTTATTTATTATACTCTGTCGCTGTCTCCCGCGTTAGCGCAAGGAAACAGACGAAAGAATGGCCCAACCCACCCATATACACATGTATATACATACACGTCCACACACGCACATATACATACCTATACATTTCAACGTATACATATATATACATACCTATACATTTCAACGTATACATATATATACATACACAGACATATACATATATACACATGTACATAATTCATAATTGCTGCCTTTATTCATTCCCGTCGCCACCCCGCCACACATGAAACGACACCCCCCCCTCCCCCCGCACGCGTGCGAGGTAGCGCTAGGAAAAGACAACAAAGGCCACATCTGTTCACACTCAGTCTCTAGCTGTCATGTATAATGCACCAAAACCACAGCTCCCTTTCCACATCCACGCCTCACAAAACTTTCCATGGTTTACCTCAGACGCTTCATGTGCCCTGGTTCAATCCATTGACAGCGCGTCGACCCTGGCATACCGCATCGTTCCAATTCTTTCTATTCCTTGCACGTATTTCACTCTCCTGCATGTTCAGGCCCCGATTGCTCAAAATCTTTTTCACTCCATCCTTCCACCTCTAATGTGGTCTCCCACTTCTCCTCGTTCCTTCCACCTCTGACACATATATCCTCTTTGTCAATCTTTCCTCACACATTCTCTCCATGTGACCAAACCATTTCAATACACCCTCTTCTGCTCTCTCAACCACACTTTTTTTATTACCACACATCTATCTCACCCTTTCATTACTTACTCGATCAAACCACCTCACACCACATATTGTTCTCAAACATTTCATATCCATCACTTCCACCCTCCTCCGCAAAACCTGATTTATAGCCCACGCCTCGCAACCATATAACATTGTTGGAGCCACTATTCCTTCAAACATACCCATTTTTTTCTTTTCGAGATAATGTTCTCGCCTGCCACACATTCTTCAACGCTCCCAGAACCTTCGCCCCCTTCCCCACCCTGTGACTCACTTCCGCTTCCATGGTTCCATCCGCTGCAAAATCCACTCCCAGATATGTAAAACACTTCACTTCCTCCAGTTTTTCTCCATTCAAACTTACCTCCCAGTTGATTTGTCTCTCAACCCTACTGTATCTAATAACCTTGCTCTTATTCACGTTTACTCTCAGCTTTATTCTTTCACACACCCCACCAAACTCAGTCACCAGCTTTTCCGGTTTCCCACCCGAATCAGCCACCAGCGCTGTATCATCAGCGAACAGCAACTGACTCCCTTCCCAAGCCTTCTCATCCACAACAGACTGCATACTTGCCCCTCTCTCCAAATATGTATGTGTGTGTGTGTGTGTATGTGTGTGTGTGTGTGTGTGTGTGTGTGTGTGTGTGTGTTTGTGTGTGTGTGTGTGTGCGTGATTACCAATTTGTATTGTACGGAGTGGGAGTTCTACACTCGTGTGGTCTCATCTCTACTGTGTTTAAAATGTCTCCCGTTATTTTATTCCATTCATTCGACACCGGAATACAATAAATGTATGTATGTATGTTTGTATGTATGTATGTATGTATGTATGTATGTATGTATGTATGTATGTATGTATGTATGTATGTATCATCATCTCGCGACGAAAGGGAGCCCAGTCTCCTGGAGGAATCCCTCGTTCCAAAGGAGTCCATCATTTCCCTGCTCCTGATTGTAGCATAGCCCCGAAGCTGGAGGAGGGATGCCATTAGATGATCATAACAATACTCATATATACTTTGATTTTCAATTGTTTGGGTGTTAATGGTTAGAAGCGCTGGGTCAGACGACACCTGAGGTGACGTGGTTTGCCAGCCATACGTGTGTCATGCGCTTACCCCCACCCCATACGCTAGTAACACCCCCCCCTTCCTCCATAAACTAGTCGAACCCCCCCTCCCCCATACTCTCGTAGAACCCCCCTCCCCCCTCATGACAGGGCCCTCACCTCCCGTCTGCGTTGCCGTTGCTAGCAATTCCCCCCCCCCCCCTTGCCCGTCACCCGTCACGTTGTGTCTCGCTACAGGTCCCAGCACCCGTCACATGTTTCATGAATGTCCCTGTGTGCCTGACCACTCACTCCTGTTCCCGCCGTCCTGCTCCCCATCATAGTACTTCGTCGTCCGTGGGTGTCACCATGATCTTTGATCCGGTGGGTGGATAAGTCCACCACAGGTACCTCCTCAGAGGCCAACGGTGTGGTGTATGTGTGTGTGTGTTTACATGCCTGCCTCCGGCCTTACCCTAGACACTGCCCACCATTACGGTGTGTTCGTGTGTTGGCCTTTATTACTGGGTTTGTGCCTTGTATGTATAACAGTTAGTTTTGTCACCCCTGCGTTGATGTGAAGTTCCTGAGTTTGTGGAGAGTTTTCTCGTCTTATTTACAAGAAAAATATTCCAGTCACGTTCGTAGATGTTCACAGTCCAAGACGAACCTCACTCAACCGGCTCAAGTCTCACACTCAGGGGCTGCAGACTCGTCCCCTTCTTCACTCCGTCAGTCTGCACCAAGTGACCTGACCCTATAACACGTTACCATGGTGGCCGGTGTCCACACAGAGGCCGTCGAAAGCAGCAGCCAGACGAGTGACGGGTGCAGGTGTCGTGGGAAGGACGCGCCCGGACAGCCCACGAGTAGGGAGTAGGGAGGAAGGAAGCAGCAGCAGCGGTCACAACGGACAGATAGGGGTGGACGCAGAGAGGTGTGGCTCGGAGAGTTGACGAGTCGGGAGGGTTTTGGTTTCATTCTGGGTAGGAGGGAAGAAGGACGACCCCAGATATGTGAGCAGTGCCCTATACTCTACCCTCTCATGTCTTTCACAGCAGTTCCTGTGACTCGGCACAGTTCAAACGACAAGTTTTTCACTTTTTTCACTTTCATCAAAAAATTCGTAAATACTTTCCCTTGTCTTTTCTTTTTCCTTTTCATAATTCTCTCTATATTCAATTAAGGCCCGGCCTTGATGTGGACTTTCGTCCGTGACTGTAGCCTTCAACATGAAAAAAAAGTGAAATGGCTGCTCAAGGAGAAATGATCATTCCCGCGTTTGGGAAGTCAACTTTGTATGATGTTGATTATGTAGGGGTGTCTAGGATGGAGTAGAGGATAGTGTCAGTCGCCAAATGTCGTGTTGGGGAACCTAACACAGGAGGAGGACGAGTGTCAGGAAGATAAATGGCGAGAGATGATGTTTGATCACAGATGAGTTTGACGAGGTTGCTACTTTGTGTGTCCTGTTATCATTTACATCTGTGTGTGGGTGTGCCGTGGTCAGTGGTGGCTGTACCCCGACAACTCGGCTCAGGATTAGATCAACATTTTCTCAGCAGTACTAACCCTCACACCCTACTCACCCCCAAAAGCCGGGCTGTTTTGGTCGCCCGGCCGGGCGTCAAGTTTCGCCAGTTCAGTCGAATCTTTCCTATTATTATTTCCCCGTACAGTTCTTGGCCTTCACAGTTGCATTTACTTTCGCTCTGTTTCGTGTTGTGACGTAGTCTGTGACGCAGGCTGGATAGTGAGGTTAGCGAGCGGGACGGGAGGGGAGTGTAGGGTCTGGGGGGAGAGGGATGGGGGAAGGTGGAGCTGTTGGGTGGGTGGTGGGCGGGAGGCAGGCAGTATTCCCGGGTATTCCCCCACCGTGACCCGCTGTGATCCCTGGCCACACACACACACACACACACACACACACACACACACACACACACACACACACACACACACACACGCCCATACTTTTGTTGTTGGAAAACTTTCTGTATGAGTTGCTGTTGTGTTGCGGGTGTTGAGGATGTGTTGGCGATAGGTAGCGGTGGAGGCCATCCTTTTGGGAGGTAGAGGAGCAACGTCTCTGGCCAGGACCTTGTCAAGGCTGCCTGCAAGCATGTGATCCTCCCCCCATCTTGCCACACGCCTTCAACTTTTTCTTTTTTGTACGTTGCTTGGTGTACGCTCGCCTTGGGAACGTGTACCTTGCCGACAAATATTATATTCTGAAATTTTACTTGAATTCATATCTTACATTTTTTTTATTTTTTTGAGTTGTGATGAACAGGCTTGAGGAGATGGTGCATAGGTAGCGTGATGGAATGTCTGTTTGGTGAAGATGGAGTGAGAGTGAGAGGGAGGTGTGATGATGGGTTCAGGTGTGGCTGGGTGAGGACCACCAGGTCGGGCGGGAGGCCGCGACTCCACTCCTCCCCCACGTGACTGGTGTATGTATGGTAATGTGGGTGTGGCGTGATCTGTGACGCACTCATACCTTCCACACACTACGCTCTCTCTCTCTCTCTCTCTCTCTCTCTCTCTCTCTCTCTCTCTCTCTCTCTCTCTCTCTCTCTCTCTCTCTCTCTCTCTATCCATCTGTCTGTCTGTCTATTTATCTATCTATCTATCTAACTTATATACAGAGAACATGGCACCCGATATCATTACACAGAGAGACTACCTATCTATTCTTCATGTCGTCCTGTGCGCCATATGAAAGGCTTGGCTCAGGATAGCAACTGATTGCCGCAAGAGAGGTCGGTTGGGGTCGCGTGCGCAGCTGTGGCTGGAAAAAGAAAAATGTGAAAGTTAAATGTGCTTCCGAGAAAGGTTTTGGGAGAAGGGTTAGACGGGAGGAACGGGTGAGTTCGAAGGCGACGCAGCACCAGGGCCCGACCATGGCCTGGCATTGGTTCCACCTGCACCTGCTGTGCCTCCTTATTGCCTGGAGATGAACATTGGCTAAGCCTACGTCTCACTGTTGTTGTCCGTTGATGAACATATCGTCTCACAGCGGGAGAACGATTTTGATATCCTCAACTTTCAAGGTGACCGCTGTAATCTCCTCTAGGGGAAAAAAAAAGTTGAAGGTAGTTAGATTTCGGTCAGTTTGCACCGACGTTCTTAGCTTCTGATTCTCGCGAAACATTGAAGGTTTTGGAGGTAGATGGTCGTTGGCTGGTAGAAGATATCACACCACCACATATTATATCTCTTGATATAATGATGTGAGAGGATGTTCAACGGTTCTTTTGACGATATTTATGTGTTAAACAAAGTTCTTAAAGTGACCGACTTACCTGGTTGCGTTGTTTTCATGGCTGGACAGATTCCTGTGACGAATACCAGATCACACGGGACGTGGTGGTTGCTCAGGCCTGCGGCTCATGGTTTGCAAAAGCCCAGCTGACATGAGCATCAGTACGGCAGTTAGTTTGGTCCCTGACTGAGCTGTAGGGGATAGAAGAACTCCGGAGCCATCGCCAGGGATATGTAAGTCAAGGTTCTGTATGTGAGCCGTACTGTTCCTCTCCTTAGTGCGTGTAGTGTGGGTTGTAGCCCGTCATCGCTCGTGCTCTTCCTGTGGCATACGCTCGCTGATCGACATCATCATGGGTCAGGCGTTAACACGTGTCACACTGGGCCGACACCACCCGAGGCACTGGACTTGGCCCTTGTAGTTTCCTCACTGTCATTAATGGACTTTCCAGAAGCAGCTGGTTCTGTTAAGTGTCCTGTTCGTCTTCTTGTTGCTGCTGTCACTAGCGCTGTTCCCGGGGTTGTAGTAGTAGCATCACAACTTGGATAAGACTCTGGAAGAGATTGAAGTTCAGGCGAGGCAAGGCAGCGTGATCTCAGTCTGGTCTCAGAAATGTAAGGTTTTCTCTCTCTGTCCTCATAACAGACCCGTAGACCCTCCTCCTCAGACTCTGTCGGGCAGTCCTTTACCTGTTGCTGATGATGGAAGGTTACCTGGGGTGCATGTCACACACCTTCAGGAGTAAACAGTTCGTGTGTACAAGAGAGACCTTACGTAGGTCTCATGTAAGAGACGCGTATGTAAGGTATTCATGTCCCGTCACTGTAGAAGTAGATGGTGGGCATTACGCCGTCACCCCCGGCGTCTGTCTGTCTGTCTCTGGATTCGAAGACTCAAGAACAAGACATGATAGAAACCTCACCCTTACACCATGCGTATCCACACCGTCGGTGACGAAGAGGGTGTTATATTTTGAGACTCGTTGTTGCATAAATTTACATATTGATTAGGAAACACGATTTTTTTTTTCATGTGGCGTAAGTCTAGAGAGTGCTGAGTAATGCTTTATTACATATTCATATGAGACAAGTATCATGGAACACTTTTTGTTTCTCTTGTGACAGGATACAAGGCTAGGCCGTTGCGTCTTGTTCACCGTGGTCATTATTACTGGTGTAAAGATATTCGTTGTAAGATAGACGGGGCAGACTTAAACAGCTCTGGCTAGACACCGTCCACGGCCACAACACCTGCCACACACCCCCGTCCACGGCCACAACGCTAGCTACACACACCGGCCATGACTGCAACACTTCACACTCAACACTGGCCACATACTCCGTCCATAAGCGCAACACTGGCCACATACTCCGTCCATAAGCGCAACATTGGCCACATACTCCGTCCATAAGCGCAACACTGGCCACATACTCCGTCCATAAGCGCAGCGTTGGCCACACACACGGGTTACGGTCATAACATTTGCAACACACTCCGTCTATGGCCGTTAGACCCGCCACACAGCAGGTGTTGCCACCTACTGCTCTGTGGTCACTTGAGGATAGTGTCCTGTGTTGAGGTGTGTGAAGACAGTGTCATGGGGTTTATCCTTATCGGTGGGGTGATGAGGGCAGCACCAGGCTGCCTCTCGGTACCGGGAAAGACTCACGTAAACCAGATCACCGTAAACCAGAACACATTATTTATCGGCCGTAGGTCAATCCTAGGTGAGGGAGGGTGATTACTGCTGATACATATATTGGTTGGTCGCTAGTGAGGTTTTCGTGACTCAGGAGGTATATCACAGTGTGTGTTACTGAAGCCGAGGCAGCAAGATGTTGAGGTCGTGTTACAGACGCCGCGAGCACTCTCGACAGGCGGGAGAGTCCTCCTGTGTCGTGAAGGTATTCAGGTGCTGTCATCACCCAGCCCAGAGGAGGAGGGCAGGAAGCCTCAGGCGAGGCCGTAGGCTGGAATGGCCGCTAGGCGAGCGTCAGGCTGGACAACCATCATTGGTAACACAGACCAGTGGAACCCGCGACAGGTCGAACCCAACTCCATTTAATATAGACCTCATGGTGTACAGGGGACGCTGTGTGTCACGAGGATCGCACGAACGACCCCAAGTCTTCACCTTAGCTCTAACTTAACAGACCGTAGTGAACACAGAAGGATACCATGCGAACTGAGCCGGGCTGAAAGATCGATCCATCTCAGAACTGCGAAATTGATTTGCTGCTTCGTTCGTTAAGAGATGGCACTGAGTTTCGATCGTTGTCCTTCTCCCGCCGCCTGTGGTTGAATGGTCACGGCTCACGCTCAGGTTGCCTCTGGCTCGGTGAAGCGGTGTTTACAATGAAGCTGTAATCGGCTGGCATGGCAGGTGTACGGACTGCTTTTGAGTCGGCAAGATCGTGGCAAAAGGAAGAACTTTTATTGTTCGACCGTCGTCGTCCGCGTCCCTGGCCGCCCACACCGTCACCATAGATATTATTATGTAGCAGTTTAGCTCCCATCAGTTGGTTGGTCGACGTACGGTCACGTAGCTTCACGTGCGGACTGATCAGCGCTTGAGCATCCCGCCGTAACAGAGGTCGCCCTGGCCTACATGTCACCCCTCACTGGCGACCCTCGTAACGCATGGTCCCTTGGATGCTTGGCTGACGTGGCCAGATTATCTGTCTCACCCGACTGTCAGCGGCTGACGTAATGGCCCTTCACTGGTGGGTGCCAGAATGTGGGCGCACCGCACGCTGTGGTGTGGTGCTGGCTGCTTCCTACTCCGTGAACGGTTGCTTGGACTTTGTTGATCCTTGCTAATTGTAATTTTTGATATATATATATATATATATATATATATATATATATATATATATATATATATATATATATATATATATATATATATTATCCTTGGGGATAGGGGATTAAGAATACTTCCCAAGTATTCCCTGCGTGTCGTACAAGGCGACTAAAAGGGGAGGGAGCGGGGGGCTGGAAATCCTCCCCTCTCGTTTTTTTTTTTTTTAGTTTTCCAAAAGAAGGAACAGAGGGGGCCAGGTGAGGATATTCCAAAAAAGGCCCAGTCCTCTGTTCTTAACGCTACCTCGCTAACGCGGGAAATGGCTAATAGTTTAAAAGAAAGAAAATATATATATATATATATATATATATATATATATATATATATATATATATATATATATATATATATATATATATATATATCCCCAGGGATATATATATATATATATATATATATATATATATATATATATATATATATATATATAATGTGTGTGTTTTCATACTTGATAGCTTTTTTCCGCTTTATATAAAAGTTGTAGGTGCTGTGGTCTGATAAGAAATACCTAGGTAAGAGAGAAGAGGTCTGGTAATAAGATCTTAGTTCAGACAGCAAAACAGGCTGGGCCCAAATAGTTTGGTCACAGAGAGAGAGTAAGCGAGGAGACATTGACAAAGTACTGGAGTGTCAGAACCCATGAACGCGCACCTTCATAGAACATACAAACCTCCAACAGCCAGGATCGAACCCGCGACCCCTGTGCAACAGGCGGGAGCGCTACCGCTAGGCTATGATCGCCCCTTATAGGAAAATGACCATTCGAATACTATGTACTCGAATGCCCTTCGTCTCACATTGGTGATCAGCGGGATCTACACCGGTCATTTGCCATCAGACTATCTGCTGGCTGTGCCATTTCATGTGTGGCGGGGTAGCGACGGATTGGATGAGGGCAGCAAGTATGAGTATGTATATATGTATATGTCTGTGTATGTATATGTATGTATACGTTGAAATATATGGGTATGTATATGTACGTATGTGGGAGTGTATGTATATACATGTGTATGTGGGTAGCTTGGGCCATTCTTTCGTCTGTTTCGTTGTGCTACCTCGCTAACGCGGGAGACAGCGGCAGAGTATAATAAAAAGAATATATATAGGTAGGGGAAATCCTCCCCTCTCGTTTTTAGTTTTCCTAATGAAGGAACAGAGGAGGGGGCCAAGTGAGGATATTCCCTCAAATGCTCAGTCCTCTGTTCTTAACGCTACCTCGCTGACGCGGGAAATGGCGAATAGCCTGAATATATGTATTTTACATATTTATTTATTTTGCTTTGTCGCTGTCTCCCGCGTTTGCGAGGTAGCGCAAGGAAACAGACGAAAGAAATGGCCCAACCCACCCCCCTACACATGTATATACATACACGTCCACACACGCAAATATACATACCCGTACATCTCAATGTACACATATATATACACACACAGATACATACATATATACCCGTGCACACAATTCACACTGTCTGCCTTTATTCATTCCCATCGCCACCTCGCCACACATGGAATAACATCCCCCTCCCCCCTCATGTGTGCGAGGTAGCGCTAGGAAAAGACAACAAAGGCCCCATTCGTTCACACTCAGTCTCTAGCTGTCATGCAATAATGCCCGAAACCACAGCTCCCTTTCCACATCCAGGCCCCACACAACTTTCCATGGTTTACCCCAGACGCTTCACATGCCCTGCTTCAATCCATTGACAGCACGTCGACCCCGGTATACCACATCGATCCAATTCACTCTATTCCTTGCACGCCTTTCACCCTCCTGCATGTTCAGGCCCCGATCACTCAAAATCTTTTTCACTCCATCTTTCCACCTCCAATTTGGTCTCCCACTTCTCCTCGTTCCCTCCACCTCCGACACATATATCCTCTTGGTCAATCTTTCCTCACTCATTCTCTCCATGTGCCCAAACCATTTCAAAACACCCTCTTCAGCTCTCTCAACCACACTCTTTTTATTTCCACACATCTATCTTACCCTTACATTACTTACTCGATCAAACCACCTCACACCACACATTGTCCTCAAACATCTCATTTCCAGCACATCCACCCTCCTGCGCTCAACTCTATCCATAGCCCACGCCTCGCAACCATACAACATTGTTGGAACCCCTATTCCTTCAAACATAGCCATATATATATATATATATATATATATATATATATATATATATATATATATATATATATATATATATATATTAACTTTCTAAAATGGGAAACAGAAGAAGGAGTCACGCGGGGAGTGATCATCCTCCTCGAAGGCTCAGAGTGGGATGCCTAAATGTGTGTGGATGTAACCAAGATGTGAAAAAAGGAGAAATAGGTAGTATGTTTGAGGAAAGGAACCTGGATGTTTTGGCTCTGAGTGAAACGAAGCTCAAGGGTAAAGGGGAAGAGTGGTTTGGAAATGTCTGGGGAGTGAAGTCAGGGGTTAGTGAGAGGACAAGAGCAAGGGAAGGAGTAGCAATACTCCTGAAACAGGAGTTGTGGGAGTATGTGATAGAATGCAAGAAAGTAAATTCTCGATTAATATGGGTAAAACTGAAAGTCGATGGAGAGAGGTGGGTGATTATTGGTGCATATGCACCTGGGCATGAGAAGAAAGATCATGAGAGGCAAGTGTTTTGGGAGCAGCTAAATGAGTGTGTTAGCGGTTTTGATGCACGAGACCGGGTTATAGTGATGGGTGATTTGAATGCAAAGGTGAGTAATGTGGCAGTTGAGGGAATAATTGGTATGCATGGGGTGTTCAGTGTTGTAAATGGAAATGGTGAAGAGCTTGTAGATTTATGTGCTGAAAAAGGACTGATGATTGGGAATACCTGGTTTAAAAAGCGAGATATACATAAGTATACTTATGTAAGTAGGAGAGATGGCCAGAGAGCGTTATTGGATTACGTGTTAATTGACAGGCGCGCGAAAGAGAGACTTTTGGATGTTAATGTGCTGAGAGGTGCAACTGGAGGGATGTCTGATCATTATCTTGTGGAGGCTAAGGTGAAGATTAGTATGGGTTTTCAGAAAAGAGGAGTGAATGTTGGGGTGAAGAAGGTGGTGAGAGTAAGTGAGCTTGGGAAGGAGACCTGTGTGGGGAAGTACCAGGAGAGACTGTGTACAGAATGGAAAAAGGTGAGAACAATGGAAGTAAGGGGAGTGGGGGAGGAATGGGATGTATTTAGGGAATCAGTGATGGATTGCGCAAAAGATGCTTGTGGCATGAGAAGAGTGGGAGGTGGGCTGTTTAGAAAGGGTAGTGAGTGGTGGGATGAAGAAGTAAGAGTATTAGTGAAAGAGAAGAGAGAGGCATTTGGACGATTTTTGCAGGGAAAAAATGCAATTGAGTGGGAGAAGTATAAAAGAAAGAGACAGGAGGTCAAGAGAAAGGTGCAAGAGGTGAAAAAAAGGGCAAATGAGAGTTGGGGTGAGAGACTATCAGTAAATTTTAGGGAGAATAAAAAGATGTTCTGGAAGGAGGTAAATAGGGTGCGTAAGACAAGGGAGCAAATGGGAACTTCAGTGAAGGGCGCAAATGGGGAGGTGATAACAAGTAGCGGTGATGTGAGAAGGAGATGGAATGAGTATTTTGAAGGTTTGTTGAATGTGTCTGATGACAGAGTGGCAGATATAGGGTGTTTTGGTCGAGGTGGTGTGCAAAGTGAGAGGGTTGGGGAAAATGATTTGGTAAACAGAGAAGAGGTAGTAAAAGCTTTGCGGAAGATGAAAGCCGGCAAGGCAGCAGGTTTGGATGGTATTGCAGTGGAATTTATTAAAAAAGGGGGTGACTGTATTGTTGACTGGTTGGTAAGGTTATTTAATGTATGTATGACTCATGGTGAGGTGCCTGAGGATTGGCGGAATGCGTGCATAGTGCCATTGTACAAAGGCAAAGGGGATAAGAGTGAGTGCTCAAATTACAGAGGTATAAGTTTGTTGAGTATTCCTGGTAAATTATATGGGAGGGTATTGATTGAGAGGGTGAAGGCATGTACAGAGCATCAGATTGGGGAAGAGCAGTGCGGTTTCAGAAGTGGTAGAGGATGTGTGGATCAGGTGTTTGCTTTGAAGAATGTATGTGAGAAATACTTAGAAAAGCAAATGGATTTGTATGTAGCATTTATGGATCTGGAGAAGGCATATGATAGAGTTGATAGAGATGCTCTGTGGAAGGTATTAAGAATATATGGTGTGGGAGGCAAGTTGTTAGAAGCAGTGAAAAGTTTTTATCGAGGATGTAAGGCATGTGTACGTGTAGGAAGAGAGGAAAGTGATTGGTTCTCAGTGAATGTAGGTTTGCGGCAGGGGTGTGTGATGTCTCCATGGTTGTTTAATTTGTTTATGGATGGGGTTGTAAGGGAGGTAAATGCAAGAGTCCTGGAAAGAGGGGCAAGTATGAAGTCTGTTGGGGATGAGAGAGCTTGGGAAGTGAGTCAGTTGTTGTTCGCTGATGATACAGCGCTGGTGGCTGATTCATGTGAGAAACTGCAGAAGCTGGTGACTGAGTTTGGTAAAGTGTGTGGAAGAAGAAAGTTGAGAGTAAATGTGAATAAGAGCAAGGTTATTAGGTACAGTAGGGGTGAGGGTCAAGTCAATTGGGAGGTGAGTTTGAATGGAGAAAAACTGGAGGAAGTGAAGTGTTTTAGATATCTGGGAGTGGATCTGTCAGCGGATGGAACCATGGAAGCGGAAGTGGATCATAGGGTGGGGGAGGGGGCGAAAATTTTGGGAGCCTTGAAAAATGTGGGGAAGTCGAGAACATTATCTCGGAAAGCGAAAATGGGTATGTTTGAGGGAATAGTGGTTCCAACAATGTTGTATGGTTGCGAGGCGTGGGCTATGGATAGAGATGTGCGCAGGAGGATGGATGTGCTGGAAATGAGATGTTTGAGGACAATGTGTGGTGTGAGGTGGTTTGATCGAGTAAGTAACGTAAGGGTAAGAGAGATGTGTGGAAATAAAAAGAGCGTGGTTGAGAGAGCAGAAGAGGGTGTTTTGAAATGGTTTGGGCACATGGAGAGAATGAGTGAGGAGAGATTGACCAAGAGGATATATGTGTCGGAGGTGGAGGGAACGAGGAGAAGAGGGAGACCAAATTGGAGGTGGAAAGATGGAGTGAAAAAGATTTTGTGTGATCGGGGCCTGAACATGCAGGAGGGTGAAAGGAGGGCAAGGAATAGAGTGAATTGGAGTCATGTGGTATACAGGGGTTGACGTGCTGTCAGTGGATTGAATCAGGGCATGTGAAGCGTCTGGGGTAAACCATGGAGAGCTGTGTAGGTATGTATATTTGCGTGTGTGGACGTGTGTATGTACATGTGTATGGGGGGGGGGGTTGGGCCATTTTCTTTCGTCTGTTTCCTTGCGCTACCTCGCAAACGCGGGAGACAGCGACAAAGTATAAAAAAAAAAAAAAAAAAAAAAAAAAAAAATATATATATATATATATATATATATATATATATATATATATATATATATATATATATATATATATATATATATATATATATATATATGGTGGCATTATAGGGGAACGTACAATGGGAACTTGTGATGGTGTTGTGTTGAGGGTAAAGGATGTTTTTGCATGTAAACATGACTCGTCCCACTTGGCAAGGCGTGACACTCACCAGTGGGGGCCGCTTGCTGACCACAACCACAGACAGGAACTGCTGCTCCTTCTGTCAGTGACCTCTCAGATCCGTGTACTAGCGACGCCCACACCACTACCTGGCCACACCCTACTGCCACACTGATCCTGGCCACACCCGCTCCCTCCTGTTCTTTCCACGCCATAACCGTACCATTTTGTTCCTCCTGGCCGTGTCTGTACCACCCTACCGCAGCATCTTTGTTGTGTGTGTGTGTGTGTGTGTGTGTGTATTGCTTATTCATATTTATCATACTTGATCGTCGTTTCCCACGCCAGCGAGGCAGCGTTAGGAAACACGCCAAGAATGGCGCACACACACACACACACACACACACACACACACACACACACACACACACACACACACACACACACATTTTATATTTATTATGCTTAGTCGCTTTCTCCCGCGTTAGCGAGGTAGCGCAAGGAAACAGACGAAAGGATGATCCAACCCACCCACATACACATGCATATACATAAACGCCCACACACGAACATATACATACCTATACATTTCAACGTGTACATACATATACATACACAGACATATACATATATACACATGTACATATTCATACATGCTGCCTTTATTCATTCCCGGCGCCATTCCGCCTCATAAGAAGCAGCATCGCTACCCCCCGCGTCAGCGAGGTAGCGCCAAGAAAACAGACAGCAAAGGCCACATTCGTTCACACTCAGTCTCTAGCTGTCATGTGTAATGTACCGAAACCACAGCTCCCTATCCACATCCAGTCCCCACAGACCTATCCATTGTGTACCCCAGACGTTTCACATGTCCTTGTTATGTCCATTGACAGCACGTGGACTCCGGTATCCCACATCGTTCCAGTTCACTTTATTCCTTGCACGCCTCTCACCTTCCTGTATGTTCAGGCCTCGATCGCTCAAAATCTTTTTTACTCTATCCTTCCACCTCCAGTTTGGCCTCCCGCTTCTCCTTGTTCCCTCCGCTTCTGACACATATATACTCTTTGTCAACCTTTCCTCACTCATTCTCTCCATATGTCCAAACCATTACGACACAACCGCTTCTGCTCTCACAACTTCATTCTCTTTATTACCACACATCTCTCTTACCCTTTCATTACTTACTCGATCATACCGCCTCACATCACCCACTGTCCTCAAACATTTCATTTCCAACACATCCACCCTCCTCCTCACAACGTTTTCTGTAGCCCCTGCCTCACAACCATGTAACGTTGTTGGAATTACTTTTCCTTCAAACATGCCCATTTTTGCTCTCCGAGATAATGTTCTCTCTTTCCACACATTCTTCATCACTCCCAGAACCTTTGCCCCTTCCCCCACCCTGTGACTCACTTCGGTTCCCATGGTCCCATTCACCGCCAAGTCCAGTCCCAGATATCTAAAACACCCCACTTCCTCCGATTTTTCTCCATTCAAAAATCGCAAGGATGTGGATAATAAGAAGTGTTTAGCGCTTTCATATGATTACGTTTCCAAGACCGAGTCTTGACATGTAATCGTGCGTTTCCGTGTGTTTTACTTGCATTTTATGCACATTCGTTACCAGACCGCCCTTCCATAACTCTGTGACTTCGCGTACCACCCAGACCCAAACCCCCTAAATCTGTCAGTCTATCATCAAACATATTTATCAGTCCTTCAAAATGCCCGCTTCATTTTCTTACTCCATCACTACCTGTTATCACTTCCCCTTTTCCCACTTCACCGATTTTTATTTAACTCTTGTTTTTACCACGTTATTTACCTCCTTCCAAAACAGTCTTATCTTTCTCCTTAAAGTTTACTGATACCCGTTCATCCCAAATCTCATTTGCCCTCTTTTTCAACCTCTGCATCTTCCTTTTGATCACCTGCCGCTTTCTCTTATATATCAACCAATCAATTGCACACCTTCCTTGTAAGTACCGGCTAAACGCCTTTTCTTTTTCACCAGCAACTTTATGTATTCGTTCCACGTCTCTACCCTCTCTAGTCTACCCACCTCTCACATACCACATGCGTCTCTCGTACATGGCATTGCTGCTTCCCAAATTATCTCCCATTCCTCATCCACTCCTTTAACTTCACTTACACTCACCTTTTGCCATTCTAAAGTCACTGTCTATAGGTATTTCTTCAAACAAGACCCTTTTCTAAGCTCAGTCCATAACTTTACATGTACGTATTGAATTTCATTGGGAGGGTTTCTGTCTCCTTTTAAGGTGATGGAATCCTTATCATCCTTTACTTCATTTTTGACGTTGCGATCATCTGTAAACATAGTTAGGTATGAGTCCAAACTTTGTAACAGGTCATTTGGTGTCATCAAGAAGAGCAGGGGTCTCAAGACTGAGTCCTATAGTGCGTCACTAGTGACGAGTACTCATTGCCACAAGGGTTCTATAACATTCGTCCTTTGCTCCCTTCCACTTTGGGAATTTTATGTATATGTTCCTGCCTTTTTTACTGACCTCCTCATGTGGTATAGTGTCAGCTGCTTTCAGGCAATAGAGATACACACAATCCGCCCATCCTTCTCTTTTCTCTAAAACGGAGCTCCCATTCTTGTAGAAGTCGTAAGAGGTTTGCTACAAATGACTTACTTTCCCAGTTGTTGTCATAAGGTTCCTTCCTGGATGTTTTTGCAAGTATATTACAGATCTCCCCAGCATATATGTCAGGGGATCTTCCCGGCCTCCTTTGTTAAAGATTGGTATGCCGCACGTGTGTGTCTGTAATAATTAATAGCTTTGGATGGAAGCGGTTCGATAGAATGGATTTCACTTTTTGTTATCGGATGGTTAAGCTGGGAGGGTGCTGACGAAGGTGAGGGGAGGAGTTAATGAAACCTGTTGACCAGAACGAGACGTGTGTGGAGGAGAGGGCTTGCGAGGCGTCTAGCTTTGGCCAGGCTGAGGGCTGGTAAAGCAGTCAGGGGCGGGTGGTCTGTTTGGCTAAGGGCTGGTTAGGAAGCCAGTGTAGGAGAGCAAGATGAGAGGAGGTAGACCAAGCCTCCCCAACACTGCTGATGGATCGTATAACCAAACAGCTACTGGCACTGCCCCATACTACGTGTTGCCGCATATCTTTCCTGGTTGAAAGTCACTCGTCACGGTAACCGCCCGGGTGTTGTGGGAAGTTTCCCTCTTCCCCGCGGTTCTTGCGGATACTGGCAGTGAGGCGCGCCTCTGCATCTCTTCAAGATCAGTAAGGAGGAAGGTGTACATCATGTACAGGAGGAGGAGCGGGATGGTGTCACAAGCTCTTCTTCCCTGCCACCACCCCTCCCTCACTCCTGTCACCTCAGCTGTTCTGACTTATGAAATAGTTACAGATCCGCATATTATTTTCACCATTTTTATCTTTTTTGGCCATGTATCTTCCTCGGCTGTTCATATATTGAACCCTGTGTGTGTCACACACACACACACACACACACACACACACACACACACACACACACACACACACACACACACACACACACACACACACATGGCTCGATATGGCTTTGGATCACTCATGGTGTGCCGCATGGCTCAATCCTGGGACCATTGCTCTTCTTGATCTTCGTAATGGACTCGCCGGTCGGATTTGACGTGTGAATATGTTTGCAGATTTTGCCAGGGTTACAAGGGAAATAGCGATGATGATCACTGGTAAGTATAACAACCGCATTTGAATACATGGTTAAGGAAATGTACAGGAAAGTATTTATAGTGTACAATAAGTCAACGTTAGAATGTGTCTCTAGTTTGGTTAGTGAACTTAAAGAAGCACAAACAAAATAGAAGGTCCAGAGGAGCAGCAAAAATGAGTGATCTCAATTACTGTGGAAGGTGAATGGCTCTGTGTATTTACGAACGATTGAGGAGTAATGAGTGTCTTGAAAACAACCTTAAATTTTCTAAATCAGTTTGATGAAGTGGGCAGTCAACAGGCTTTCGAAAGATGCAAAGTTGAATTTTACAGCTCTCGGTACCATAATAGAAAACGGAGCAAGAAAGAAATTCTCACATGGTGTAATAGCGGATGAATGGAATAGGATAAATCGTGAATGTTGACAGCGTCTCCAAGTTTTACATGTTGTTTAACACGGAAACTTGAAAAGATATGATCCCCACATGTGTAGCACTGCCTCCCTCCAACTGTACAAATAAGTACAGTGATCTGTGGTGCTCATGGAACAGCACGTGGAACCAGTTTGTTTTATTTCATGCTCAGAGTTAGTGGGTTAAGAGTGCGAGGATGTAGATATATATATATATAGCAGTCAAGTGGGGGAAGGCGAATGAGGGAATCATTATCACTCACTGAGAGTCTGTATATATGTTTGAATGAGTAAGGGAATCACTGAACGATTCAGGAATATAAGTGAGGGAACTTGAATTTGAGTGAGTAGGTGAGATAACGAGTTCCAGGGGGGAGTTGGATTGAGTGCTTGAGCGATTCAGTAAGTGTTTGAGCGAGTGAGTTTGAGTGAGTGAGCGAGGTTAGTTGGAGTGTTAGTGGGTCCGAGTGTGTAAACTGTATCCTGAGGTTGACCGGGTGGCTACTAAGAACTCTCAAAACGAGAACAGCAGCACCATTGATGGCACGATTCTCAGCATTTGACCCCCCCCCCCCTCTCGACGACCCTTGAGCCTGAGCACAATACGACCATTAGATCATGATGGCTTGCTTACCCTTTGACCCGACCCTTAAGGGTCATTCATGGGAACTGTATCGTGCTGGCACACACAGTCAGCACTCTTAGCAGTGTTTGTCTTGCACATACACACGAGACGGGTGGGAATGATGCCGCTCCCACCACACCAGTGATGCACTGTGCCGCTGGCGGCGGTGACGGTACGCTGTTGTGGCACTGTATGAGGCACCATGGTGAGGGGGCTTCAACCACCTCCTTAGAAGAGCCAGCCTCACATGAACCAATCGGGAAAGTAATGATGATAATGATTATGATAACAATAATGATAATAATGATAATGATAATAGTAATAATAATAGTAATAATAATAATGATAATAATAATAATAATAATAATAATAATAATGATAATGTTAATAATAATGATAATAGTGATAATAATGATAATAATAATAATAATAATGATAATAATAATAATAATAATAATAATAATAATAATAATAATGATAATATTAATAACAATGATAATAATAATAATTATGATGATAATAATAATGATAATAATAATAATGATAGTATTGATAATGATAATAATAATAATAATAATAATAATAATAATGATAATAATAATAATAATAATAATAATAATAATAATGATAGTAATAATAATGATAATAATAATGATAATGATGATAATAATAATAGTAATGTTAATAATAATGATAATGATAATAGTGATAATAATAATGGTAGTAATAATGATAATAATAATAATAATGATAGTAATAATAATAAAAATGGTGATAATAATAGTGATAATAATGATGATAATAATAATAGTAATAATAATGATAATAATGATAGTAATAAATAGTAATAATAATAATGATAATAATAATAATAATAATAATAATAATAATAATAATAATAATAATAATAATGGAATGGAAATCTGATATTATTGTACGGTATTATCTCAACATATAAACAGTATAGTACAAAGAGGATACTTGTGTGTATAATGAGAGATCATGGTCCGTGAGCGGATATGATGCTGGCCATACCGCCCACACCAGGTGTTTGTCATCACTCACTGAAGCAGAGGTCTGCATGACGAGGGCACGCACACCTTTTCCTGCCAGTCCTCATGGTGACCAGGAGAACCGATGGTGAATTTTAAGATTCTTCTTAATTCGTGAAACACTGTGAGTTTCTCCTTGTTTACTGTAGGCATTTAACTTCAGCGCGAAGCTTGTCTGTACGCCGGTAACTGTAGGAAAACGTACAAGGATATCAGTGTGGTAAACAGTATGTGTGTGTGTGTGTGTGTGTGTGTGTGTGTGTGGTTGTAGATGGTACCCGCTCGTGTATTGTGAGAGAGCACTACGGTGCACATGTACCCGGAACTTGGAGAACTTCCAGTGTGCCATGTCGACCCAAATGGAGTTTGTAAGTTGCAGTGTTTCATTTGGCAATTACGTCATCTAAATGTTTCGTTTGTACCATCCTCCTCCTCCTCCTCCTCCTCCTCCTCCTCCTCCTCCTCCTCCTCTTCCTCCTCCTCCTCCTCACTCTTCACCCACAGTAGGCATGCGATTAGCTTCTTCTTCCCATTGTTAATTTGTGATCAGCCACACGAGGATTGGCCGTTATGATGCCTCATTGTCTCCTCGTCCAGCCAAGCTGTGGTATTCTCCTCATTCCTTCGTCTTTTTTCTTTTCTCTTTCATGAGTTGGGTGTACGAACACGTGAACAGCTAATTTGAATCCCATGTCTTTATTTATGAAAGTATTATTTTACCTTTCCCAGACGACGTGGCTTCGGTTGGGGTATGATTTTGTCCGCGCCATGTCCTTCACTGGACCTGAAAAAGATAGTTCAGGTCCTTTATAAAAGTGAGTGAAGAGCCGTCAAGGTAAGCAGGTCACACATATCTGGCTCTGGGGAATGGAGGAATATTACCGTACACACTCCTGCTGTTGTCCCACTGTTGTCCCACTGTTGTCCCACTGTTGTCCTACTGTTGTCCTGCTGTTGTCCTACTGTTGTCCTACTGTTGTCCTGCTGTTGTCCTACTGTTGTCCTGCTGTTGTCCTACTGTTGTCCTACTGTTGTCCTGCTGTTGTCCTACTGTTGTCCTGCTGTTGTCCCACTGTTGTCCTACTGTTGTCCTGCTGTTGTCCTACTGTTGTCCTGCTGTTGTCCCACTGTTGTCCTACTGTTGTCCTGCTGTTGTCCTACTGTTGTCCTACTGTTGTCCTACTGTGGTCGTGCTGTTGTCCCACTGTTGTCCTACTACAGTTGTCCTACTGCTATCCCACTGTTATCCCACTGTTGTCCTACTACAGTTGTTCTACTGTTGTCCCACTGTTGTCCTGCTGTTGTCCCACTGTTGTCCTGCTGTTGTCCCACTGTTGTCCTGCTGTTGTCCTACTGTTGTCCTGCTGTTGTCCCACTGTTGTCCTGCTGTTGTCCCACTGTTGTCCTGCTGTTGTCCCACTGTTGTCCTGCTGTTGTCCTACTGTTGTCCTGCTGTTGTCCTACTGTTGTCCTACTGTTGTCCTGCTGTTGTCCTACTGTGGTCCTGCTGTTGTCCCACTGTTGTCCTACTACAGTTGTCCTACTGCTATCCCACTGTTATCCCACTGTTGTCCCACTGTTGTCCTACTACAGTTGTTCTACTGTTATCCCACTGTTGTCCTACTGTTGTCCTACTGTTGCCCTGCTGTTGTCCTACTGTTGCCCTGCTGTTGTCCCACTGTTGTCCTACTGTTGTCCCACTGTTGTCCTACTACAGTTGTCCTACTGTTGTCCCACTGTTATCCCACTGTCGTCCCACTGTTGTCCCACTGTTGTAGGTAATGTTATCTTCACCTGCAGAGGCTAGAGGTCCGGTGACCCGCTAAGATTGATGCCACCAGCAGGAAACAACCCACATGAGAACTAAATTGAGGAGTTTTAGCTATAAATGTACAGAAGCAAAGGATCCGAGCTAACTGAATATAGGTTAAGATAACAAAGATAAAAGCTAACGTGGCTGTAGAGACATTGTGCCCAGTACACAGGCTTCTGTAGCGAGACGTAATGGACTTTAGTTTTGAGGAGAAATGTTTCTCACTGGTGTATGGGTATTATTGCTTCTCTCGTCGTCACTGGAAGCCTCGAACAAGGTGTCTGTTATGGTCACTAATGCGAACACAATACACTCTCTCAGGAACATACTCGGCCAGTATTGCCCTCCGTCAGGTTACCATCAGATAAATCACTTTCCTCTGTAGGTCACTTCGTCAGTAGGTATGCTAACTAGGCTCCTCTGTTGCACTAGGCTTATCTTTTGTAGATTATCCGCCGGGGTGGTTGTCCTCTCGGCTTATGATATCAAGTCATCGGTGTATCTTCAGACTGCGACGACACGGTGTTGGCTGTGAGGCATCCAGTAATCCCACCCCCGACCAAGACTTAAGTTTTAATCCCTCTAGTAAGAGCGTTGTACAGGTGGACAGCCAAGCAGGTGGGAGTCGCCTTGAACGTTCCTCCGCAGAGCCTCAGGTTCCTGATGGACGTTCCGAAAACTGATAGGTTTACAGGTTGAAGCTTCCGTCTGAACTGCAGTGTGACGGGTCTCATGTTGACGACACTGTAAAGGGATGACAGTAGAGTATTGTCCTTGCCTATAGTGCGCTCGTTGCTGGAGTGCGTGGTAGACGGTGGCTCTCACTCTGCGTGGGCGTTGTGCGGTGGACAGGCGGAGGGTGTACACAGAGGAGGTGGTCGTGTGTTGGTTGGTTCTGCTGCTGGTGGTGGTAGCGACGCGTCGTCAGAACCATCTTCGCCTGGCCACGTATGGTGGTCCGTGGCACCGTTAACTCGATACCACGATGGAAACAGTTATTCTGGCAATGGTCGAAGATGATAACTAAGATAAAGAAAAAGATTAACAAAGTATGACTTGCAAAGAATGCTTACGATGGGTTTTTATATTTCTTTTTTACCTGATCACTTCCTGGTCATTATTGTCTGTGAAGAGCGTGTCCACGGTGGTGGTGTGGCAAAGTGGTGTAACCCCCATGCTGGCGTAACCCCTAGGCTGGTGTAACCTCCAGGTTGGTGTAACCTCCAGGTTGGTGTAACCCCCGTGGCTGGTGTAACCTCCAGGCTGGTGTAACCTCCAGGTTGGTGTAACCTCCAGGTTGGTGTAACCTCCAGGTTGGCGTAACCCCCGCGCTGGTGTAACCTCCAGGTTGGTGTAACCTCCAGGTTGGCGTAACCCCCGTGGCTGGTGTAGGCTTTTGGCTATTCCCCCCCCAACATCCCCCGGCCAGCACACCTGGTGGGTCTGCCGCCATCAGCCGGTACCTGGTAATGTCTGGGACTCGCGCAGGAGCAGCAGACCTGGTGGACCAGACCCAGGTGACGTGGTGGACCCTCTTGTGGACACGATGGTTACGACCCTCATGCTGTAGACGGGACGACACAACGGTACGATCCTCAAACATGAGATGGTACCACCTTTGACCACTGCTGTGTACGACTTGCTCCTGTGAAGTATTTTGGTTTCACCGTTGACCTCGGCTTGGTGTGTGTGTGTGTGTGTGTGTGTGTGTGTGTGTGTGTGGTTCACGGGATCACCAGGCCACAAGAGCCATTGTTTGTCTTGATCAATGAGGCTGCACGTGGCAACATTCCCAACGTCATGGAAAGTTGAAGATATTATTATTATTATTATTATTATTATTATTATTATTATTATTATTATTATTATTATTATTATTATTATTATTATTATTATTATTATCATTATCATCATGATTTAACAGAGGTGCGGTGTGGCACCGTAGAACTAAGTTGATGTGTGTCATGCGTATGTACAGTAGCTACGTAGACCATGCCGGAGGTGTTGTGAAGGACCTGATAGTCATGGCATGACTTTTTCTACCCAGAATGGGCGACCGTCATCTGATTTGTAGGTACGACGGCACTAGGATGTGTTTCACGCCTGGGAGACGATGATTACGTGCGCCAGTTATGATCCTAAACCGGAGTCGTGTGTGATACTCAGGGTGTATCATGTGTGCAGGAGGGAGACCAGCCCGTCTTACATAGAACCCCTTCTTCGCGAGGTGACCTGACCGTTACCTTGCGTGGGGCAGGTGTACAGGAAAGCAACACAGGTGGTTTAGGTTTGACGGAGTATGGCCGCGTCTAAAGGTAGTCAGTGTTAGTTGTACTGTGGGGAAGGTAGGAATATTGTTTACATGTTCAGTTGAAACTTGTAGATTCTTAATATTACGTAGGAGCCTTTGTTCACTTCACGTTGAGGGCTCCAGTCACGGACAAGGGTCCATATCGAGGAGTGAGCTTAGAGTAAGATATGAAATGGGGTTAAAGAGAGGGAGAAATGAGAAGAGAGAATAGAAAATGAAAGGGTTTTGTAGGAAGTGCAAAATCTGCCTTTAAAAATGGTCAGGTGGTAGTTGTCAGGAATTACGGGGGGGGGGGGGTAAAGACTTCCAAAGTTTCGCCGTCTCGGGAAAGAAAGAGATAGCAAATCGACCCACCCTAGAGTTGACAACAGCCTCACAGTAAACATGTGACGGATTACATTGCCAGTAATGACTTGGGGGGCACACAAGCAGCCATCCCTCTGGTGCAGAAACCAAAGTAATTCGCATAGATGTGTCAAGTGAACCAACTCTCTGACGTTCAGTTACGAGTTCAGACTGGGAGAGTTTGATAAGTCGGACGGCCTAAGACTTGCGTGTATCTAGTTAAGTATATAGAACCATAGCCTCCCCTACATGTGAGAGCAGAACCCCCTACAAGGACCGATCAATCCTTTGTATATCATCGGGGCAGCCGCTCAAAGGAAAGGAATTTACGGCATTTGAATAGAAATCTTTAACGCAGACTTAGGTATCTGTGTAACTTGGAGTTTCCAGGATATAGGTTAGAGTGTACGGTGAAAACAAGTTTTTTTTTGTGATCAGTGATGGAATTATAGGTCCAGGGAAAGCTGAAGGGATTATGAGAGAGAGAGAGAGAGAGAGAGAGAGAGAGAGAGAGAGAGAGAGAGAGAGAGAGAGAGAGAGAGAGAGAGAGAGATCAGGTTTTAGAGATATCTGACTTGACCAGGATGCGCCAACGCCACTGAGATATACTGTCCAGGCCTGACGTGTATCGATGATGTGTCGAGACACGACGCAGATCGATCGAGCGAGACAGAGAGGATGGAGCGGATGTGAGGAAAGTGACATTCCTTACAAGGTTTGCTTAGACCTGTCCCTAAAGCGCTCTACCCATCAGTGAGGGAAGTGGACGAATGCCACATTGAGTCGTCGGTGTAGGAGAGGAGGAAGAGTGGAGAAGACAGGACGAAACCCTGAGGGACACCGCGGGTGATAAGGAGGGAGGGAGAGGTTGATCCGTCCGCAGACACTTGGAACGTGTCGGCCACACAGGTAGCGAGCGTGGTAACGAGGGTGTGGGGAGCAAAACCGTAAGAGAAGAGCGTAGAGACGAGACCCGGATGCCACGCCTCCCTCAGAAGTTTGTGATGTATCAAGAGCTACGACACTGGACTCATCAGAGTCTCTGTGGGATGATAACGAGACGTTACTGAGATCTGAGAGAATACAGTCACTTTGTGTGTGTGTGTGTGTGTGTGTGTGTGTGTGTGTGTGTTGCATTACGGAAGCACTACTGGTGATCAAAGAGAAGGCTGTAAGATTAAGAGATGTTCAAGGATGAGGAGGGACTCAGTGACTCTGTAAACACGAGTCAAAACGACAGGACGAAAGCTGGAAGGGTCAGAACGGTTACCTCTCTCGGGTTAGGTTGTACCAACGTAGGTTCTGAAGGAGAAGGGAAAGTTTTAGTTTTAACATGAAGGGAACAGGTGAGCCAGTTCAGGCCTACGTAGGGTCAAAGGCATAATGGTTCAGAGCACGAAGATGGATGACGCTGGACCTACGGCCTCGCCTGTGTCGAGAGAGTGAGGGAAGTGCTATGTGGACCGTAAGAATAGAGATTCCAGGGAGGGACATGGGGTTAGTAAGAGGGACATCAAGGGGGGTAAGGTTAAGGGACGTAAGATTAGTAATAGGATCATTAAGGGGTGAGAATAAGTCATCTAAGGAGGAATTAGAGGAAAACAAGAACCAAAAGGAGTTGTGTAGTCAATAGGAGAGACAGCTGTAGAATTGTCAGATGTGAGTGAGGATTATAGTGTGAGATGTGATGAAAGAGTTTGGTGGGAACAACATTATTTGGGTTTCCGAGAGAAGTAAGGTATCAGATGTTTCGAGGATGGACTTCGACTATTATTGAAGTGACCAGGGAAAGAGTTAGGTCAGTGAGGTCAAAATTGATGAGAGGGACCCGGTACTGGCACTGCCCACCCTCACGTTGGCATCAGAGAGAGAGAGGCGGCAACATGGAGATTCGTAGCAGCCCAGGGACGTTGGACGCTACAGTGTTAAAGGATGTTGATGCTGAGTGGAGAGTTGAGAAGAGAACTAGTGTGAAGCATAGTGGAAAATGGCTAAGACTGGTGTATGGCGCACGTAGGGAGGGAGGAGATGGTAGTGCCAGCCCAGTAGGCTTGTTGTAGTGAGAGAGAACGTGAGACATTAATGATGTCAGACTATTGTATTGTAGGCACTGTAAGATTGTTGTAGTGTAGAATGTTGTGTGTGTGTGTGTGTGTGTGTGTGTGTGTGTGTGTGTAGGACACGGGTGTTGGTATTAGTGTTGTCGTGAAGGAGACAACTACAGCGGCCTCTGTGTGTGTGTGTGTGTGTGTGTGTGTGTGTGTGTGTGTGTGTGTATTACTTGACCTTCTCCCCCCTCACCCCACCTAACCCTCCCCTGTGCCTAATGACCCATGATCGTTAGTATATATTTCCACCCCGGCTGTCTTACGGGGCAAAATACCCTGCAGGGGAGGCGAACGGTGACAGCATACGAAGCAGTTGTCCCAGCAGCATATCTCAGGGGCTCCTCGTGTGTGACGTGACCATTGTACGTACGTACGTCGACCGTGCGGTAGTACTGAGGCAGGCCCGCGGGGAGAGAGCTCCCTCACCTCCGGATCCTGTAAGTGCTTGTGTATTCCCGCCTCGGGTTGCGCACAGCCCACAATTACCTCACTCTTGTTAGCCTATACCCGGGTTGAGGGGCGCATACAGAGTGGGGTGTTAGCCTATACGTGGGGCGAGGGGCGCATACTGAGTGGGGTGTGGGGGCGGCCTCTGGCATGAACAGGTAGCGTGGTCCATACCGATGGTGCCACTTGACTGTTGGGGTCATCAGGAGGTGGACCCACCCACTAACACCCACCCCATCCACCACTCCACACCACACGCAACTTATGTACCTCCTCACACGATGGACCGCATCGTGTGTACCTCCTCACACGGTGGATCGCATCGTGTGTACCTCCTCACACGGTGGATCGCATCGTGTGTACCTCCTCACACGGTGGACCGCATCGTGTGTACCTCCTCACACGATGGACAGCATCGTGTGTACCTCCTCACACGGTGGACCGCATCGTGTGTACCTCCTCACACGGTGGACCGCATCGTGTGTACCTCCTCACACGATGGACCGCATCGTGTGTACCTCCTCACACGGTGGATCGCATCGTGTGTACCTCCTCACACGGTGGACCGCATCGTGTGTACCTCCTCACACGGTGGACCGCATCGTGTGTACCTCCTCACACGGTGGACCGCATCGTGTGTACCTCCTCACACGATGGACAGCATCGTGTGTACCTCCTCACACGGTGGATTGCATCGTTTTACCTCCTCACACGGTGGACCGCATCGTGTGTACCTCGTCACACGATGGACCGCATCGTGTGTACCTCCTCACACGGTGGACAGCATCGTGTGTACGTCCTCACACGATGGATCGCATCGTGTGTACCTCGTCACACGATGGACCGCATCGTGTGTACCTCCTCACACGGTGGACCGCATGGACAGATATACCATTTTCCGGGGCGCATCGAAATTAACTTTGTCATGTCTTTGAATTTGTTGTGCGATGATAGAGTAGTGTGTGGGAAATGTAGATAGACTGGCCATGCGTGATGAGGATAGATGTGTAGTAGGGAGAGCTATGACGCTTAGGGAAACCTGTGGTGTTAATTAACATAAGAGCTGGTCTAGCTCTTGCATGAATGAACAGATATTATGAAAGTCTCATCTGACTTCCCCCTCTGGCAACCAAGATTCGTCGTGTCATAGATACAGTCGCCACACGTCACACTGTCGTTTCGAAGCATAATCTCCGACATTCCACAGTCGGTTTCGATGTCCGCCGAGCCAAAGTTTTGCCAGCGCCTCATTTTCCCGAGAAGTCGGGTCGTTGGAGCGTGTGTTTAGGTGGAGCCAGAGTCCCTGGCAGCGGCTCAGGTTACGCTGGAGTAATGGGAGAGTTCGAGGTAAACGAGAGGTGATAAAGAACACGTGTGCTCATTACTGCCACAATACAAGAGTTCATGTGTTGCGCTAATTGGGTTATTTATGTGGTAATGGTCATGCTAGTTCCCTGGAGAACTAGTTGGTGGGTTGCGTGCCTCCGCCCTCCTCCAGGTTACACACCTCCCGACGGGCCACGACGCTCCGCAGACAGACGCAGTGTGAGGGTGGCATCTCACTGGCTGGCCAGTTGATGGTGATTGTTTTCCTTCTAGAGCCAAACTGTTCACCTTTACCCTCATTATTAACCCGAATGTCCACAGCGGGGATTAAAAGGCAGGTGTTTCATCACATGAAAACCGGTTGGCACGTCACGTGGAAACTGGTTGGCATATGTTTCTTCCCTTGGGGAAGCAGGCCTGGCAGCGGGCGCCGGTGCCCGTGAGTGATGATGGGAGCTGCTCACATTCTTGTCCAGGTGTCGCCAGGCCTTGGCGCTCCATGGACACCAGAAAACAGATAATGTAACTGAGTAAAATGAAAAATGATAGACAAACGTAAAAATACAAATAGATACGTTATCAGGATTTCTCATCACAATATTGATGTTGCAAAAGTAATATTATCTCCCTGCTCTCAGAAACGTAAGTATGTACGAATACAACGTAACACACCCGTTTGTATGTGGGTTTTGTTTGTATATACGTATACCTGCTTGATACATGCTTAAATACATACCTGCTTATTGTGTATACAGGTACATGAACTTGCTCAGAACTTTCAGCATATATATACACACAGGTATTTACACACCTGTAGATACACAGTGATACACATTTACCAAGTAGCCTACACGTGTAGAGAGCCTTTGACACGGTCGTTGACTCTAACAGACGGATGTGTACCTAGCTAACTTCTCGTACATCTGTAGGACTTCCCTGTAATAAGGATGAGGCAAGCAATGGAGGGATGGCCTGTGTTAGGCAATATCCCGCCACCCCCTCCACCTGCGCTTTGATGAGCTTCAGCCAGGTGGAAGTGGAGAGCCCCAGACAGGATGTTGTCATTCGTTCTCCTGGTCGTCGGCGAGAGGTCGTGGAGCGACACTATTGGTCCTGGTTCCCTGGCGTCCAGGTCGTCGGTGGGACGCCATTGGTCGTGGCTGCGTGGCTGGAACACGTCTTGCTGTGGGTGGTAATATCCGGGACTTGAGGGCATTTGTTTCCTCTATACTTATATTTCTTTGTGTGTCGGGATGACTGACTGGCTCCTTCAGAGCAGATACAGGCCTTGTTTACAGCAGGGTTGAGTGTGGATTCCTGGTGGGACACGATTGGACGACGTCAGATGAACGTATTATGTACCACCCAGCGTGAGCCGGTCTTAGAACGTCAGATGAACGTATTATGTACCACCCAGCGTGAGCCGGTCTTAAAACGTCAGATGAACGTATTATGTACAACTCAGCGTGAGCCGGTCTTAAAACGTCAGATGAACGTATTATGTACAACCCAGCGTGAGCCGGTCTTAAAACGTCAGATGAACGTATTATGTACAACCTAGCGTGAGCCGGTCTTAAAACGTCAGATGAACGTATTATGTACAACCCAGCGTGAGCCGGTCTTAAAACGTCAGATGAACGTATTATGTACAACCTAGCGTGAGCCGGTCTTAAAACGTCAGATGAACGTATTATGTACAACCTAGCGTGAGCCGGTCTTAAAACGTCAGATGAACGTATTATGTACAACCTAGCGTGAGCCGGTCTTAAAACGTCAGATGAACGTATTATGTACAACCCAGCGTGAGCCGGTCTTAAAACGTCAGATGAACGTATTATGTACAACCCAGCGTGAGCCGGTACCGAATGTTGTATTGCCTTCCTTGCTCAACATTTCCTCCATGATTGAGGGGGTTGAGTAAATGTCATGTACTGAACGCTATGACACGAGTCTCACCAAACGTTTGTCCCGGTTTGATACTGGTAAGTTGCCTGGCCACTGAGTTCCGGGTCAGTCTTGTGATGAAGCAAAGGCAACAACCGTTCCTTTCTGCCTCGTTGAACTTGATGGAACATCTCTTGAGTGTCACGCTGGAGATGTGCGGGCAAGAAATTAATTTTTTTTTTCCGTAGATGTGAGAAATTATATCTTCCTAAGGTGTGTGTGTGTGTGTGTGTGTGTGTGTGTGTCGTGATCGCTACATATGTATATGTAGCCAGGGACGGCTCGGACCTCGAACCACCGCTACACCTGTGTCACACACTCTCTTGCCTGATTACACTCACCTTAACCCCATGAGTGAGGTCAGAGACCAGGTCGTTATACCCAAGGGTCGCACCGCCGTATTCTCCGGGTTGTCATATGCCTGAGGAGAGAATAGATAAACGTTTCATCTTGTTGGCTGGTGACAGTGGGACGTAGTGTGGTGAGCGTCCAGTGACCCAGCACAGAGGAAACCCAAAGGAATTCCAACAGCGCTCAGACCTTCTGGTACGAACGAGGCTGTTTATGGTGGTAGAGGAGAACACATACTCCTAGATCAGTGTGGTCAGAAGTTTTCATTTAACTAAGAAGGCTTCCATGATGTCAGTCGTGGATCTAAAGCGAAACGTTCGTCAAGTATTTGTTTGGACGTAACTATGGTACTGCTCGTAACTACTGGAATTATTGATGAGTCTTTCCGTACGTCAACAGTCCTGTTGAAGGAAATGTACTTTGCCTCCTCCAAGAAAAAACGTTGTTGACCCACGAGTTTGATAATCCGTTACTGCGAGCGAAGTGAGACGACTCGGTACTTACGTAGTGTTAGTTGAGATGACGGAAGCCGTGCTGAGTTCTGAATACCTCTTGATCTTCTCTCATCTAAGATGAATCATTCGTTTCACAGTGCGGGGATCATCTTGGTAGCTCGCCTCTGTACTCTCCCCCTTCTCGCTACGCCTCAAGTTGGATGATCAAAACTGAGCACAACAATCAAGCCGGAGGCGCACCAGTGACTTGTTAAGAGTGAGGATGATTACCCTAGACTTAAACTCGAAACCCGTACCAGTGAATACATGATTTTGTTGGCCTTCATCACTGGTTGTGTGCGGTGTTTACCTGATCAGGCACCAGGCACAGCGCTCAGCACACCTGGAGGAGGAGGAGGAGGCTGACATCAAACTACCCGGCCTTTGTAAGTTCAGTGAAGATCCTGCGGGGCCATGGAGCAGGACGCTACAAGATCTGGCAGTAGATGACGTGTGGAGATGTTTGAGATGAGAAACAGATATCAGGATGGTGAGGGACAAGATGAAACATCGGAAATTATGTGGATAATCTGTAATTATAGTCAGTGAGAATTTGATATATATATATATATATATATATATATATATATATATATATATATATATATATATATATATATATACACACACACACAAAGAGACGGAGCTAATACTTTTCCCAGTCCATAGTTTAGCTTTGTATGTTGGGCGATGTTCGTGTGTGTGTGTGTGTGTGTGTGTGTGTGTGTGTGTGTGTGTGTCGTGCACAGGTTGGCGGCGGATACTCTTATCATGTGTGTGTGTGATTTACCTCTTGTTATGGAGGTGTTGAGGTGGGCGTCAGGTGTCAGGGTGACAGGCTCCTGTGGCGGCAGGAAGGGCTTCCCGCCGCTGCTGTTGTCATGACCATCGATCACCTGGCAGGGACCTACTACCTCCCTGGGAAGGTACAGTAATGTGGCAGCAGCTGCTCCTCCCCCCCGCTGCGGCGGACGCATATCCTGTCTCACTGTGGCACGGCCGAGCACCACCGTTAACGCCCATCGTGTGACAAGGCTACGAGGGACACGTCTGGCCAGAGGCACTGGTTCCTCGTCATATCCCATTCCTTACAGTCGTCATGGTAGAACTTTTTTCGTATTTCTTTTTCTTCTTCCCTCACGTGATGGGTAAACCCGTCGTTTGTTACCGAGGTTCTCTCTGCCATTTGTACTGTGATGTAATACATGGTGTTGTCAACACGAGCCTGGACAGACACGCACCTTCATCTTCGTTTAGATGGTTATGTAAGTGTGTTGTGTCTGCTTCCCGGATGCATGTGTGTGGTGGGTCTTGTGTTCATACCATAGTTAAGGTAAGTCGGGTTACCGACACACTTGCCCAGCCTTCTTGCGGTCTAGTAAGTGTTCGTATGGTGAGCAGTTAGGTAGCAGCAGCGAACATATTTTCGTGTATTTGCATGTGAAGCTGGCGATATAAGCTTGAATACCTTCCCTGTGGAGGAGGTTAGAAATCAAAACTACCTGGGAATATAGTAAGCTAGGAAACATTCATGTATCACGGAAGTGAAGACTTAAAAATGAAGAAAAGTTCATCAGAAGAACTTACCCTCTGCGAGCACAACAAAGCACCCGTCGCTTCCTCAAAGATGGTAGGGTGGATTCTGCGAACCTTGAGAATGAGTTGGGAAACCTGATCAAGACACTGTTTCCAGACGAGAATGTTGTTGTGTGCGAGCTGGCAACTCCTGACTCATGTTGATGAGTTATTGTGACGATCATTGCCAGATCATGTAGAGCAGCAGTGCTGGACGAAGCGACGCTGAATTGTTCTGTAAACACATCTGTCACTGATTGTTATGGTACAGTTGATCACTTCCCTCCTCAATTGAGTTAGACCTGGTTGGACCTCACCTATCGTGGTTCCTGCAGCTACCCCTGTCACGTGAGTGTTTACCCACACGCTGATCATCCCGACTCCCATGGTCGACCTATGGAAGGTCATCCAGCGGGTCTACCTCCCAGGCGGGTCTCTGCAGACATTCATCATTGAGCACTTGGTGTTCTTTACGCGGTCCTCCTGCCTTCTTTCACAAGTGGTGGAGCTACGGCTGATAGGGTACTGGCACACTTCGTGGAGGAGCCACACTGGTAGGTTCCTCATGACACATAGTCGAGAACATGATACGAGAGGAGGAGGAGGATGCAATGCTCTCTCCCCGGTAAGTGTGTACATAGGCGCAGTTCTGCGTCACAGCAATATTCTCTCTCACTATTATAGTAGTATTTGATTTTATGCTCGAATCAACCCGGAGTTCCAGGGATGCATCTCTTACCCATGAACATAATGAAGATAGTTGAGGAAATCCAATGATCAGAGATCTGTACAATCCTCATCCACATTACAGTTGTGGACCAACGTGTAAGACTGTCCTCGCTGGAGGAACAGCATGCTGGTGTGTCTCCTGAGGTGTTCCTGACACAACAGCAGCTCCCGCAACCATGGTGATGGTCCATCCCACAGCCATTCAACAGTTCCCCTAGCGTGACCGTGTACCCATTCCTCTACCTCCTCCTTTCCTTTGGAGCCTCCTGCCTTTCCCTGCTGTAAGCCTGCTGAGTCGAATCTTCTGTATTTTCTTTTCCTCTCGTTATATTTCCATAGTGTGCAGCAAGAATCAAGTCAGTGTGCAGAATGCTGTTATCATATGTATTGGAGTCACATGGTGTTGAATGTTGGGCGATGAAGATATGGTCAGCAGCCCGAGTGCTTGACCGAAATTCTGCGTCTGTCGTCTTGCTCAGACGAGAGAGAGAGAGAGAGAGAGAGAGAGAGAGAGAGAGAGAGAGAGAGGGGGGGGGGGGGGGCTGCTCATGGCATAGGTAAAAAAAAAAAAAAAACACGAAGAAAATTGTGTGAGACAGCTCCGAGGAAGGCTAGTTCGCGTGAGAAGTTCTGTAAGACAATTTTAGCCATGAGTCCAAAGATGAACAAGATCCGGCCAAAAGAAGCAGAAGCAACCACCCGCAGCGGGCAGTCGTCCAAGCGAGTCCAGTACCTGGCGGCTAATGACACGCCTGATGGAAGGCCAACATTCCCTTCAGAAATAATGTGTGGCGGATGAGAGAAAGACACGATAAAAACATTTAATATTAAACGTATGATGAATTTAATGTGGGATGAAAGTACCAGAAAGTATGCCAACAAGAACTGGGATTATACTGGTATATATAGAGACCATCCCTACATAATACTGCTAGTGATGTGGGGTATGTTCAGTCAGCAAAACCCGACACACAATCAATTTCCTTTCACTGAAAAATCACGTTGGAATGATCTCTGTCTCCCTAGCTATGTCATCCCAAGTCTTGTATATACGCACACTTTTTGCTCTTCCATTCGAGCATCACTAGTCCATTAATTCACTGTTTTCTTAATTGATTGTTTCTCTTGTTGATATTTACATCGTACTTCAGCGCAGAGGACAGAGAAGGAAATAAACAAAGTAACAGTAAGAGGCTATCGTTGTTGTCTTCCACGTACGAACACCAGGACCCAGGCTGCAGGCAGGGACGTACTTGCCTCCCTGCCTGAGCGCCATCTCACCAGGCCAAGCCAGGCCTCAGGTGTATTCTCTCTCTCTCTCTCTCTCTCTCTCTCTCTCTCTCTCTCTCTCTCTCTCTCTCTCTCTCTCTCTCTCTCTCTCTCTCTCTCTCAGCTGCTGAATTATGGCAGAATGATCGAAAAAAAGGCACATGGCTTCGAGAGAAACTGTTGATTTTTGTTTGTACCAGCTTCCCGGAGTGAATCATTTGTCGTCAGTGGTTTGAATTAGATAGATAGATGATTTGGTACTTTTAGCATAGGCTGATTACGTATATTAGCGAAGGTTTCTGGCCAGGGTTGTAGCTTTGTAGGAGAGAGAAGCAGCTGAACGGTAATATTAGGTCCAGTTGTGACACAGATTTGTGTATGGGCGGATTTTTTCGTGTGTATTGAGATTTTGTCATGCTTGCTCCGTATACCAACTCTTTGATAATGATTCTGATACTATTGATAATTAGATTTCTAAGAATTTGTCACAGGACGCCAGAGGACATAATTACGATAGATTCAAGACGAATTACGGTAGATAGGTTTTGACGGAATAATGGGTTATTCGTTATAAAATAAAGAACAGATACACCATTCAGATATTGAGATACAGATGAATGAGCTGCCATATTCAACTGATAGGAGATAATGTTAGTGATAAGGTGGTTGACCTCTCGCAACGTTCAAATCTGCGTCTAGGATGTTAACATATAATCTTCGTATGAGGCCTTGTGTTATTGCTGCGGACCGAGCCAGTAGTGGGAGGTAACATGTGCGGGTGGCTAGGCTTTGGCTAACACTGCCTCAACGAACCAGATTCAGATTTTTATGTCGCTGGCTGGCTGTTTGTAAGGGTAGAATCTGAAAGGAATTTTGATACCCTAGCTTGATCACCCCCAGAGTCGCTTTACATACAAATGTGTACATCTTTTTGTTTCTCAATCTGAACTTGAGAGCCATGAGTGCGATACAGGGGATGCACATTCCAAACGGGTTCTCGTACATGATTTATATATTGTGAGCAACGTACTTCTTGTGAACGTGAAGTAGTAACACCACAGAGGATGAATATTGCTGAAGCTGCCTTACTTATAGCCAGCGAGGTGGGTCCAGTTTAGCAATGCGTCAACACGCTTCCCCAGATGACCGTAACGTGATCACCACCACCATGGTGAGGGAGTCCTGTGTACGGTCAAAACCAGAGGATCCACTGACCTTTTCAGTGGGCAGATAGACATTATTACCTCATGATCCTGAGGTATTAGAGTCGTGAACACGAGAAGTGATGCATGAATATGGAACAGCCGTGGCTACACCCACCACCACGACGAACACCAGCATCATCCACAGGTATAACTCAGGTCGGCGCAGGTTTCAGCCGCTGGCTGATCATTGCCGGCAGAGTAACTGGGCCAAGTTGAGAGTCTTATACCACTACACAGGTGATGTCGCCTCCGTGTGATGATACATTGATGACCGACTCGACGAAGGTGAGATCTGAGAGGAAGTAGCACATGAAAGGGAGGAGCGACATGCTACATGTACCCCATTACGTACGACTGTACAGGAGAGCAGTGGCATCGTCCACATGATATGATGTTGACTTACAGGTCCATCATGGACATGACAGCAACGTAGCGACGTGACTCAGTCTCTGTTTCAAATTATGGTGCGGAATGTAAGCAGAGCGGTGTATTGTTGAAGATCCTACAGGAATGCCATATTCAGTAACAAGGGGCTTGACTTATGGTCAATTCATGGCATTATTTTCGTGAAATTTTGATTTTATTTATGGTTTTATAGATTTACTATTATTTTTTTTTTGAGAGAGAGATGTTAAGAGCATATTTGGTAAAGGTTATGAGACTCGCATATGTTCATTGACTTCTTTGTCTGAATTTCCCCTTTTTAGTGTCATTTGTTCGTCACTTAATTACCTCGATATCCATCTTATATTGAGACACCTTACACAGATATTTGGTTTGTCATATATGTATTTGCTTATCTTTGAAAAGGTTCGGGTTTTACCCCAGGATTTCTCCTCCCAGTAGCTCTCGCAGCTCCAAGTCTGCGCTACTTCCCAAACCAAGGAAACGAGGGAGTCATTTCAAGTGGGAAGTTGTTCGAGGAGAACGACCTCTCTGTCGTCAGCAGGCGATGAGACAAACCAGCCCTCACGAGACCCTGTCATCGGGAGGAAAGTCTCGTCAAAGAACTCACGCGACAAGAGTTCATATTTACCTGCCTCTGGAAGTAGCGCAACCTCAGGCAACAGGAGCCTGCGGAAAGAGAAGTTCTTAAGTAACACCAGGACTCTGCCTTAGTAAGAGGTGCTGGAGTCACTGTAGATAATAGCATAGTATATATATATATATATATATATATATATATATATATATATATATATATATATATATATATATATATATATATGTGTGTGTGTGTGTGTGTGTGTGTGTGTGTGTGTGTGTGTGTAGAGAGAGAGAGAGAGAGAGAGAGAGAGAGAGAGAGAGAGAGAGAGAGAGCATGTACCTGTGTTTGTTTTGTTATTTCATATTTTTTTTCTTTTCTATTTCCAGGTGAGATTTGGAAGATGTAGGAGCGGTGAGGTTGAGTGGTCGTGATGCAAGGTTAGTTCGTAGTGTTGTTAGTACTTCCAGAAGACTTGTATGGTTTGCATCAGGTGTTTACCCTCTAGTACTGTAGTACGTCACACAAGATATTCATTCTCTGCTATTTCCTCGGACATAAACACAAGCCTTCGTGTGAAGGTCACGCCATGCTTAGCCTGCAGTGAAGGTGGTGGAGGCGAGGATCTCGTACGTGCCTCCTTCCCAGCCGTTCGTTGAAGATGTGAGAGTGAGGGTACGGGATGAATATGATCACTCGTTACCACCACTTCATTTTTATTAGACCTTCATTTTCAGGCAGTGAAGGAAACGATAGTTTGTTTCTCATTTCCTTCGTAGTTTTTTTTATGGGTTTAAAGATAAGAGGAACTGCCTTCAGTGGTGTGTGTGTATGTGTGGGTATGTGTGGGTGTGTGGTGTTCTGTTTATGTCCTTCCTCCGTCCAGCTGAGCCCGGGCTGCTTGGCATGTCCAGCTTGTGGGGAATGCCCACCTCACATTCTTGTCCGTTGCGAGACGCCGCTCCTGCTGTGATTTTACGCCCGAGCTTGTACTGAGGCTCAGGTTTGTCTTGCCCCAAGTGGATCAGCCACGACGTAGGAGCGGCTATTGGCATCACGATCTTCATGAACATATGATGTAGGTGGCTGTAGCGTGATGGCTGTGCCTCTTATAACGACCGCTTTGACATCAGCTAATTGTTGTGTGTCAGTTGCACGTTCACGGGTGAACTTGGATGATTCTGAGGTAGGTACGTCACCAGCGGCGTCGGTACGTCACCACTGTTGGTAGGTCACCAGTGTCTGTATGTCACCAGCCTCGCTAGGTCACCAGCGTCGCTAGGTCCCCAGCGTCGGTAGGCCACCAGCGTCGATAGGTCACTAGTGTTGGTAGATCACCCATGTTGGGAGGTTACCAGTGTTGGTAGGCCACCAGTGTTGGTAGGTCACCAGCGTCGGTAGGTCACCAGCGTCGGTATTCCACCAACATTGGCAGGTCACCAGCGTCAGTAGGTCACTAGTGTTGGTAGATCACCCATGTTGGGAGGTTACCAGTGTTGGTAGGCCACCAGTGTTGGTAGGTCACCAGCGTCAGTAGGTCACTAGTGTCGGTAGGTCACCAACGTAGGTGACCTTCGTAACGTACGCAATACGGCACGGTACCGATCACGGGAGAAGCGTAGTGTACACAGTACGTTATCTGGCGTTAGCGGCGGAACTTATACCCACCCGCAACACACAAGACGAGTTTGTGTTGCCGTGTGACCGGTGTATCCCCTCCCTCCCTCACTCGGGAGGCATGTGCACCGTGAACTTGGTGTCAACATGTGTAAGAACCTGTCTGTTCAGGTGGTAATTTAACGTTCTTCATGAAACATGGAAGCTGCATTGTGCTGTGTTCGGAGAATTACGAGGATGGAATGAGAACTGAAATCTTTTCAAACTAAATTAAAAAGAAAATAAAGTTTGATTATCCTCAGTTGGAGGAACAAAGAGATAAGGTGAGGTGAGGTGAGGCAAAAACCTGAAATATTACTTCATTTATGGGACAAGAAATATAGTACCTCCTCCTCCAGCAGTAGTGGTGCACAGGAGGGGCTGCCATACTCTCTAATAGACACATGAGCAGGAAGATATGGATATTGATATACTTCCAAGTAATAATAATAATAATGATAATAATAATGATAATCATAATGATAATAATAATAATGATAATAATAATAGTAATAATAATGATAATAGTAATGATAGCATTTCTTTTCTAATAATAGTAATAGTTATATATTTCATACTAACGACGTTTCTCGCTTGTCGAGGTAGTGCCAGGAGCAGAAGAGCCTCATCCGCCCACATTTACTTTGACGTTCTCATGTACAGTACCTGGAATCTAGATCCCCTTCTCCACAGCCAGGCCCCAAAGACCTTACCATGGGTGCCCATGACCGCCTCATTAGCCCATCGCTCAAAGTTGTTCCATCGCTTGCAACCCTGCCACCCTCAAGGACGTTCTGGCTCCCATGACTTAAAACCTCTTCTTGGTCCACACCCACACCCAGCTTCCTCCACCTGTGGTGCACGTATCATATGCCTCAGCGTCTCTTCGTTCATCCTCGTCGTGTGTCCATACCATTTCAGCACACTCTCTTTAGTCTCTGCCAGTCATATTCATCTTGCGACCACACCTTTCTTTACATGTTCTCATTCCCCCACACGACCATTCCTCCTCATACCACGTATTGTCCTTAAGCATTCTATTCCCAACACATCCAACCTGTCCCGTGATGTTTTTATTGACGCCATCACCGACAGTGTTCCTCACGCTACCTCGCTAATGCGGGAAATGGCGAATATATATATATATATATATATATATATATATATATATATATATATATATATATATATATATATATATATATATATATATATATATATATGGCAGAGCATCAGATTGGGGAAGAGCAGTGTGGTTTCAGAAGTGGTAGGGAAATGGCGAATATATATATATATATATATATATATATATATATATATATATATATATATATATATGGCAGAGCATCAGATTGGGGAAGAGCAGTGTGGTTTCAGAAGTGGTAGAGGATGTGTGGATCAGGTGTTTGCTTTGAAGAATGTATGTGAGAAATACTTAGAAAAGCAAATGGATTTGTATGTAGCTTTTATGGATCTGGAGAAGGCATATGATAGAGTTGATAGAGATGCTCTGTGGAAGGTATTAAGAATATATGGTGTGGGAGGAAAGTTGTTAGAAGCAGTGAAAAGTTTATATCGAGGATGTAAGGCATGTGTACGTGTAGGAAGAGAGGAAAGTGATTGGTTCTCAGTGAATGTAGGTTTGCGGCAGGGGTGTGCGATGTCTCCATGGTTGTTTAATTTGTTTATGGATGGGGTTGTTAGGGAGGTAAATGCAAGAGTTTTGGAAAGAGGGGCAAGTATGAAGTCTGTTGGGGATGAGAGAGCTTGGGAAGTGAGTCAGTTGTTGTTCGCTGATGACACAGCGCTGGTGGCTGATTCATGTGTGAAACTGCAGAAGCTGGTGACTGAGTTTGGTAAAGTGTGTGAAAGAAGAAAGTTAAGAGTAAATGTGAATAAGAGCAAGGTTATTAGGTACAGTAGGGTTGAGGGTCAAGTCAATTGGGAGGTGAGTTTGAATGGAGAAAAACTGGAGGAAGTGAAGTGTTTTAGATATCTGGGAGTGGATCTGGCAGCGGATGGAACCATGGAAGCGGAAGTGGATCATAGGGTGGGGGAGGGGGCGAAAATTCTGGGGGCCTTGAAGAATGTGTGGAAGTCGAGAACATTATCTCGGAAAGCAAAAATGGGTATGTTTGAAGGAATAGTGGTTCCAACAATGTTGTATGGTTGCGAGGCGTGGGCTATGGATAGAGTTGTGCGCAGGAGGATGGATGTGCTGGAAATGAGATGTTTGAGGACAATGTGTGGTGTGAGGTGGTTTGATCGAGTGAGTAACGTAAGGGTAAGAGAGATGTGTGGAAATAAAAAGAGCGTGGTTGAGAGAGCAGAAGAGGGTGTTTTGAAGTGGTTTGGGCACATGGAGAGGATGAGTGAGGAAAGATTGACCAAGAGGATATATGTGTCGGAGGTGGAGGGAACAATGAGAAGAGGGAGACCAAATTGGAGGTGGAAAGATGGAGTGAAAAAGATTTTGTGTGATCGGGGCCTGAACATGCAGGAGGGTGAAAGGAGGGCAAGGAATAGAGTGAATTGGAGCGATGTGGTATACCGGGGCTGACGTGCTGTCAGTGGATTGAATCAAGGCATGTGAAGCGTCTGGGGTAAACCATGGAAAGCTGTGTAGGTATGTATATTTGCGTGTGTGGACGTATGTATATACATGTGTATGGGGGGGGGTTGGGCCATTTCTTTCGTCTGTTTCCTTGCGCTACCTCGCAAACGCGGGAGACAGCGACAAAATATAAAAAAAAAAATATATACATATATATATATATATATATATATATATATATATATATATATATATATAAATATATATATAAATATATATATATATATATATATATATATATATATATATATATATATATATATATATATATATAGGGGATCAAGAATACTTCCCACGTATTCCCTGCGTGTCGTAGAAGGCGACTAAAAGGGGAGGGAGCGGGGGGCTGGAAATCCTCCCCTCTCGTTTTTTTTTTAATTTTCCAAAAGAAGGAACAGAGGGGGCCAGGTGAGGATATTCCAAAAAAGGCCCAGTCCTCTGTTCCTAACGCTACCTCGCTAACGCGGGAAATGGCGAATAGTTTGAAAGAAAGATATATATATATATATATATATATATATATATATATATATATATATATATATATATATATATATATATATATATATATATATATATATATATATATATATATATATATATATATATATTATTAGATAAGAGGATGAAAATAAGAGATGCCAACGTACATTATGTCGATATGTTGACGGCTCCCGCCTGGTCGGCACAGCAGGTTCAAGAAGCGACTCCGAAGATACGGAGTAGATCAGAAATAAGCCCCCTCACCTTATCATGAAATGTACATACAAACGTATAACCTGATACTGGACATACCAGCGGTCCATCAGCTCCTCACCAGGGTGGAACCAACCAACCCCAGGGAAATACCACTCTTGCTCCAGACCCTCAATTAAGTGAGGTAATATGTTCACCTACCACATTACCAGCCCAAAACAAGAGGAGCCACGCCACAAAATTGGCTCCACCACAGAGCAGACCCAAAGGACCACTTTATATCAGCTTGATTACCTCATTTCCTTGGATGAAAATAAGTTTATTAATTACTTCATAATTACTTTGTAATCATCTTTTTATGTTCATGGCTTTTTTTTTTATAAGTCTTTGTTGTTCTATAATAGGAGGCAGTGTGCGGTATAAGGTATTATGATGGCGCAGTTGGTTCTTCAGCGGGCATTTTGATAATGATAATAGTAATGATAATAAGAATAGTATTAATAATGATGATAATGATAATAATAGTATTAATAGTAATGATAATAATAATAATAATAATAATAATAATAATAATGATAATGATAATAAAACTTACTCCAGTCTTGGGTCAGATTTACTTTGGGGCCAGATGTAGTTTTTATACATTGCACTGACAGTTAGAGAATGGATTGTGAGCGGATGCGGCCTTCCTTCGTCTGTTATTGGCGCTACCTCGCTAACGTGGGAAATAGTGATGAAGTATGGAAAAAAGGATAGATAGTAATAACACTGATAATAATGATTATAAGATAATAATAGTTAGATGATAATTTGTTAGAATTATTATTATTATCCCTGGGGATAGGAGAGAAAGAATACTTCCCACGTATTCCCTGTGTGTCGTAGAAGGCGACTAAAGGGGGCAGGAGCGGGTGGTGGGAAATCCTACCCTCCAGTTTTCACTTTTCCAAAAGAATGAACAGAGAAGGGGGCCAAGTGAGGAGTTATCACTCTAAGACTCAGTTATCTGTTTTCGAACGGTACTTCGCTGACGCGTCAAATGGCGAATATGTATATATAAAAAATAGTAATTCCCGAGGGGACTTCTGGCGGTCCTGTCCTGTGAGATGGTCAGGATGTCTTTGCAAGTATGTGAAGCACGTCCCCACTTGCCAGCCCCGCACCCCAGTACGGGCCAGTCTTTCCCTGGGGTCAGGCTACCGCTGGGGTCATATTCCCTCTGGGGTTAGACCAACTCTGGGGACAGAGTATTTTTTTCGGGCTAGATTTGATCTTGGTGTAGAATTACTCTGGGCGGTCAAGACTTACTCATGGATCAGGCTATGGGGTCAGATTTTCTCTGGGGCCAGACTTACTGTGGGGCCAGGGGTTCTCTGGGGCCAGATATACTGTGGGGCCAGACTTACTCTGGGGGCCAGACTTACTGTGGGACCAGACTTAGTCTAGGGACCAACCTTACTCTGAGGTCATACTTATTCTGAGGTCAGACTTACTCTTGGGTCTTGTTTTCATAATAGCTAAGTGAGGGATGTATAGAGCATATACTGTATGTAGACACCGTGAGAAGTACGCACTCCTGTGTTAAAGTAAAAGCCATTCACAGAGTGAGCAAAGCAAGAGGGAACTATTGACCACTGCTGCAATACGGGTTATTATTACCATTATAGAGAGAATTGTAAGCTGTGTGAACGTTGGACACACCGACTGACATGGTCTGCAAACCCATATTTAGACCGGATATCCTATTGGGGCAGCGTAACTGGTGACGTCCTAGTTTAGGGGCACCACAGAAATAACTTTGGGATTAGGGGTAAATGCATACGACTAAACTCCGTAGACTTAGTACAGATGATTCAGACAGGGAGAACGTCATTTGGAGCATTACATTTCATCTTTCAGAAATAGATGATGATCGTAATTGTGAGTGTGTGTGTGTGTGTGTGTGTGTGTGTGTGTGTGTGTGTGTGTGTGTGTATGTAGGGGGGTTGGGGTTAAGATAATGGAGGAAAATGTGAGAGCAAAGCAAAGGAAAGACGTTAAGATATCAATGGTACTTATGCAAACCTCTCTCGGCTATCCCAAACTATCCAGATTTACAATGTTTTTGATGTTGATAAAGAAAAAAGTGAATATGATAATGACATCTGTATTGGGTTCCTCGGAACTCAGTTCACTTTGTGTGCTTAATGCTAAGTGTATTTACTTCTAACTGCATGCAACCATATGTATGGCAGAAAGAGGATGACCTCGTTGTATTTGTACTTGAGGTATATCTCGGCCCTACTTGAGTTGATTTAGGTTTTTAAAGGTTCTGTTGATATACAACAGTATCACATGCTTTGACTTGACATTTTACTTGATCATCATACCCTTCATATCTCATTTAATAGGGAAGAAATGTAACATGATGCTCCCCTGGTCTATTACTTTTACTAAGTATAAAAAAAGAATATTGTGTTGATAGGCTTTACCTCTGAATCCATGAGTTAGCCTTGTGGTGCCCCTAAACTGTAATGTGGTGCCCCTAAACTGTAATCTTACCGCATAACTGAAGCTTTATACCTCTAAAGCTCTCGGTCTTTTTTCCTCGCATGCCTAACACTCTTGAAAACCTTTCCCATCTGCTTTGGTGACTCTTCAGTTCACCGTGACATAGAGCAAGGCCGGGGAGCAGGACAATCCCGTTGCTGAGCCACAGAATGAAAAGACATCTGCCGGTATGGTATCCCCAGACGCCGGCTGAGGTACCCTGCCGACCTGACCGGGAGACGGAGCTCACACTGCCACCTTAACTCTTGTAGTAAGACTTTCGATCATCCATTCTCTAAAACATCGATCCCAGAGTGTACTAAATCAAGTAAGTGAAGCTTTGGGCTTCCTCCCTCCAAACGTTGATGAAAGTAGAAGCTGTCTAATCTTTCGCCGCCAATGACAGAAGTAGTAGAAAATAATGATTGAAAAAATGAATCGTCCATTGTTGAAACAGAATTTATACAGAAAATAGGAATATGCTTAAAGAAGAGAGACATATCTTGTCAATGGAGGAGCGACAAAATATAATACGGAAACAGTGGAGAGAAGGATCGAAGCTTCGCTGTCAGGAGGTTTAGAAAGGGAAGTAAAGGGTTTAGGGTTGGTCATGTGACGTGGTCTGGCACGAGCATGACAAGGCTGGTATTCACCTTATCAGTGATGGTGATAACCAAGTAACATCATTAGATAGTGACGGCAACCCGGACGTGAGAATGTTGAAATACAGCTCCTTCCACCGTTAGAAGTCGGTGTATACGAACGTTACTGTGGCAGTGTGGTGACTTGCTGAGGTACATGGAGACGACGCTCCCTCTCTCTGATCCTGCCACCTGATCACCTCCTCCATGACGGAGGAGCGAGGGAGGTACGCAGTGTAAATGCCGATATGTTCGTCACGTGTCCGTGAAAATGATTCCGCGGTGACAGACATGGTAGAGTGTGCAGGATAAATCTCACGACTACTCGAAATGACAGGAGAGTGTCAAGGTGATGGCCGAGACGTATCGCTGGTCTGCTGCTCCCCCCAGAAGTACAAGGAAGGTCGGGAGGAGACTCCAGGATGCAGCCGGTGTATAACTTGAGAGCTCGTTGTAGAATTTTCTTCTTCACGCTAGACACACGGGGAGTATGTGAGCCCCTCACAGAAGCAGCAGCAGTGGTCTGGTTGATGAAGTGGTCACTGGCGAGGTTAAAGAGTATCGGAAACCCTCACCCTCGGTTAACGCTGGCAGTATAGTTAACGCGTCCCACCTCGGCATGACGTAAGCGGCCTGCGGGCGCGACCTTGACCAATTGTCTTGATAACCAGCGGACAATGGCAGGGTTTTTAATGTGGCCTGATAAGAAGGGAGGGGTATGGGGGGCAGGACAAGACAGTGATACACGGCAGAGCTAGCCAACTGCTGTATAGTGAGCGTCCGAGTTGAGAGGTTGGTTACCCAGACACTCAGACAGCACTCTCCAGTAGTGGGAGTGACAGATTACTCACACAACACTCCATTAGTGTGAGAGTGACAGATGACCCAGGTACTCACACTCTCCAGTCGTGTGAGAGTGACAGGTTACCCAGACAACTCTCCCCAGTTGTGTGAGTGTGACATACAACATGTTGCAGAGGTCCCTGAGTCTCTCTCCCACAGTATTTGACTAAGGGTTATTTAAGTCGTAAGAGCTTGAATATTTATTGTGCAAGCGCCGAGTGCGTGGGGGGTGATGAATGTTGATTTCCTGGCCACTCCAAGCCTGGCTTATGTACACAGGGGGTCAAGGACCAGGTGTGTGAACTAAAAACATTACCCATGAGAGAGAGAGAGAGAGATGCAGTAAGTCGGGGTGTGCGTGGGTATGTGTGTTATGATTACCATAGATCATACCGTATAACGTACTTGGTAACACATATATGTACTTGAACAAATAAAAACAGGATGGAAATTGGACGTACCGGTTTACGCACTCGAGAGTATACACATGACAGAGCTTGGAAGTATATGTAGTGAATGTGTGGGGTAAGTTGGAGGCCCGTGAGTTCAGACTGGATGATCGTTGGGGTTATTCCATCATGTTCAGGTCTGATATGTAAAAGTTGTTAATAAGACTATAATTTAGAGAGTTGCCAAGTTGTGTAATCTGCTAAGTTCTCAGCCTCATGAGGTAAAGCAAGATAGAGATATTGGAAATTTCAGTGCAAGTCTGGGAGTTCCCAACCGTAATCTACCGCATCTGACGTGGAAAGCTACTGGGAACATTGGTTGTGGCTGAGAAATTTCTCAGGTGGCAGTGTGATTGAAGGATAACCAGGTGGTGAAGTGTCTGGGTATGTATGTAGCAGTGCACACGCTGGATCAACAACTCCAGAACCAACAGGCAGAGGGACTCAATATTCAGGAAGGAATAGATTGATCATTGTTTCCGAGAACAACCTACTGGATCACATGATGAATCTCGAAGGCCCTGAATAATAAGCCTAGGACACTCTCTCTCTCTCTCTCTCTCTCTCTCTCTCTCTCTCTCTCTCTCTCTCTCTCTCTCTCTCTCTCTCTCTCTCTCTCTCTCCCCCCCCCCCCAGCGCTGACCACCGTGAGGGAATGTTCTGGTTTCGTTGCTTCACCAACTGACTGCCTCAGAAACTGGGCAGAGAGCATCCAAGGTATGAGGTGTCATTCCTTGGGATAACAATACGAGTAACTTGGTCCCCAAACCAGTTCATGGGAAAAGCAGTCACTTCGTTTCTCAGTGTGCATCATGCCTGCCACAAAGGTCAGTAGAATATGAGAATCGAAATGGATTGTGAACCAGGATCCTCAAATAGACGAACGAACATGATTGGTAGTTCCCTTGTTACCCGCCGTCCTGGCACTCCACCCACAGGAGGCTCAGGTCTCAAGATGAAATCAGATCCACAGTAGAAATTTAAAACATTTCAAAGTCATGTTATGCACGAGGGACGATTAGCTGCAGCAACACAGAAGACAAGCCTAAATATATATTTTTTTTCTTACGAAGATTAAGTCCAAGATTATATTCAGCGTTGGTCCGAGACATAAAGAGGAAGATTCATGCAGGCATGACAAGTGTGTGGAATTTTCAGAATACAATACGATTCGGTGTTCAGTGAACCGTCAGACATTTGCAAGACTGATTTCCCAAGAGAACCAGACCTGAGTGGTATTCCCTGAATGACAGACGTACCAGGTATATCAGATATTACTTTTCCCTCATCCTGGAGTTATGGAAAAGGTACTCATCAGTACCTTGCAATAGTTTTGACCGACGTGACATCTTGGTGAGTGTGAAAACCACTGAAATGTCTCTTAATACATTAGGAAGGCAGTGCAGCTGACCGTAAAACCTCCAGTCCGGTTGTGCCGTCATCCATGTCATCAAGCTTTTGGGAGAGGATCAAGAAGACCAGCTGTGTGAGGAGTGAACACCAGACAAAGCTGAGACAGCTTCGATGTTCACAGCTGGAAGACCCGGTATTTCACAATTGCTCCACCATGGTGATAACCTCGCTCAAACCACGGAGAAGAAATGGATTTGTTTCATAGGATTAGACTCCAGGAATACCTGACAGAAATGGGACATTAAACTGATATCAGACAGGCTGTCTTTAAAGAGAGAATTACCGGCAAGTTAAGGTGATGGGTCTGTGATCGTCAGCAACATGATCCCAGAGAGTTACGTTATCTGTGCAGAGTCTGCTGCCTCCATTGTTACGTGGCTGTATCCACAAGGGAACTCTGCATGCTTCCTTACCTTTCCCTTATTTATATCTAATGTTTATATCATGCAGTGCATCTGCATCTGTGTCTTGAGGCCAGTTGTAGTATAGCAGTCATCAGCTGATGGTACTGAACACCTCTGGTCACCAAGTGGTCCTCCAAGTATGGTATGATGTATTCATTGTACGAAACGATCAAGTCTTCCTTTACGGAAGGAGCAAAACTATTGTCACATTTCTAACACATGCCTCAGGTTGGTGCGTGTGTGTGTGTGTGTGTGTGTGTGTGTGTGTGTGTGTGTGTGTGTGTGTGTACATATAGGGGTAAAGATATGAAGACAAGGTTAAGAGGCGGGCAACACGAGTGTGAAACCCTCGCCTCGTAACACACATAATGATTACAAGACAGAGATTGTATGACCATGAGGCTAAAGATGTGTCATGGATGTGGGGATGATGATGGCCAGGCACCACCGTGCCCCACGAGATGAACTGTCGTGTCCACTGTGGAGGTGAACACGGCATAAGTTTGTGGGGAAGATCAAGTATATTAGATGTGTCTAGCGGAGGAAAACAACGATGCACTCGAGCATTATACATTAAGTTTGGAAGATGGCAAGTCTTATATGATCTGTAAGATTGGTACGTTAATAGATCACGCATTATTGTTCAGCTTTGGCAGTGATGTGAGAATTGTTACGAAGCCTTAATAGTGGTACCATTGTGATACAAGCAGCCTCACCCTATTGAGGGCACAATCCTTCTCTCAGAAAAAAAAAAATAAATGACATTTGAACTAATGACTGTTAACGTTAGCTCCGGCTTCAGGTTAGGGGAATTTCCTCTCAATCATATCCATTATAGTCTTAAGTATATGTCATTATGACATTATTTATGTTAGATTTACAACTAATATTTAAGAAAGAAGATGTATTTATTGGTTTCAGTAAGGTATGTTCATTACACATAACAAGTCTTAATATATATATTTATTTTTTATTTATTTTCCTTTGTCGCAGTCTCCCGCGTTTGCGAGGTAGCGCAAGGAAACAGACGAAAGAAATGGCCCAACCCACCCCCATACACATGTATATACATACACGTCCACACACGCAAATATACATACCTATACATCTCAATGTACGCATATATATACACACACAGACACATACATATATACCCATGCACACAATTCACACTGCCTTTATTCATTCCCATCGCCACCTCGCCACACATGGAATACCATAATATATATATATATATATATATATATATATATATATATATATATATATATATATGTATATATATGTATATATATGTATATATATGTATATATATATATATATATATATATATATATATTTTTTTTTTTTTTTTTTTTTTTCAAACTATTCGCCATTTCCCGCGTTAGCGAGGTAGCGTTAAGAACAGAGAACTGGGCCACTGAGGGAATATCCTCACCTGGCCCCCTTCTCTGTTCCTTCTTTTGAAAATCAAAAAAAAATTGAGAGGGGAGGATTTCCAGCCCCCCGCTCCCTCCCCTTTTAGTCGCCTTCTACGACACGCAGGGAATACGTGGGAAGTATTCTTTCTCCCCTATCCCCAGGGATAATATATATATATATATATATATATATATATATATATATATATATATATATATATATATATATATATATATATATAAAGTTTTGAAGCAATAAGAATTAAGATGAGCCACCAGTTCAACCTGGTGTTAGTGTAATGAAGGACAACGCACCGTATTATAAAACGAAGTCCGAAACTTCTCCTGTGATGGACACAGACTGGTCGATGAGTACTGCAGCGAAGAGAGAAGCAGGACCTGCGATGGCACCACCCAGTACAGGTGTTCTCTCCCCCACAGTCGTAGTGCTGGTGGCGTGTGCTGACGTCTCTCACACGCATACATACCGGCGCTGGAGAAATTGTCGGGCCGTTAAATCTCCAGTGATCCTGTAGTCGCTGTATCCTCTCATTTCAACGTGTCATTATTGGAGCACGATAAAAGCTCCGAGATTAACGTGTGTCTAACGCAGGCTTTTTTTTTTTTTTGAGATGACGATCGTAATGCTGACGTGGAAAAATACTGAGGTGGCTTCGCAGGTGGCAGCACTCCGCGTTCTCGGTGGAGTACCGAGCCATCGTCGTCGTCGAGGATGTGTATTTGGGAGAAACGACATGGAAAGTGATGTGCGGGGGGCGGGGTGGCGGCGCAGTACCAGGAACACCTGCCCACCAGCCAGCCAGCCGCTCGAACAGGAACTACAACCCCCACATTGTGTCTCCTGTAGAGGCCACGCCTCTCGCTACTCGCATCCTCTTCTTTGTTATCAAGTGGTGGAGGGACTTGCCCGGGATACTGCTGCCGCCCAAGACCAAGCTCTGACGCATGTGTCCACGCGCCAAGGACGACGGACGGTAGCAGATGGAATTAAGGCAGGCACCAGCTTCAGTGACGAAAATGTAATCGTTTAAACTAACGCTGCAACAGAGAGCAGTGTATGGTGTGTGTGTGTGTGTGTGAACGTTATAATGTTAAGACATCGTGTCAGACATGCCAACATGAGTGTAAATCTCTCTCACTTATCGTACAGATATAGTCATCAAAAGATGATGGTTGTCAGTTTTTTCTCTTCACAATATCTTGCTAAGGTTTATTCTTTCAATAAAATGAAATAGATTTTCATTTAATTCTTTTCTGTTTTACTAGAACAGAATCTTTTCCCAAGGTTTTAATGTTTTGATTAACGTGGTAAAAATAGGGCTGGTTTAACTTCACGCTGTCTGGTTTGTAAGAACCCAAGACCCAAGCAAGGAGAAGTATTAAACTCTTACTTCATATTTTGAAACTATGATAACATTTCTTATTGTTAGAGATAATATGCATTAGATTTATATTCCCTAACTTTGTTGATACAACAACTTCACGCCGATCCGTCAGCAACACCCACATTTGCACGAGGTATATAAAAAAAAAAAATATATATATATATATATATATATATATATATATATATATATATATATATATATATATATATTGCAGATTATGGCAGTAGTGCGCGTGACCCAGTAAATGGTTGTAATCCACAGGAAAAATACAACACGATAAGTTCCCAAGTGCTTTTTCGTGTATTGATCACATCATCAGGGGAGACACAAGAAAGAGATGTAGCAGTCAGTTGATACACAAGGGAGAGATGTTGCTAGGACGCCATTGGTAAACAAGCATATATATATATATATATATATATATTTTTTTTTTTTTTTTCTGCTTTGTCGCTGTCTCCCGCGTTTGCGAGGTAGCGCAAGGAAACAGACGAAAGAAATGGCCCAACCCACCCCCATACACATGTATATACATACGTCCACACACGCAAATATACATACCTACACAGCTTTCCATGGTTTACCCCAGACGCTTCACATGCCCTGATTCAATCCACTGACAGCACGTCAACCCTGGTATACCACATCGATCCAATTCACTCTATTCCTTGCCCTCCTTTCACCCTCCTGCATGTTCAGGCCCCGATCACACAAAATCTTTTTCACTCCATCTTTCCACCTCCAATTTGGTCTCCCACTTCTCCTCGTTCCCTCCACCTCCGACACATATATCCTCTTGGTCAATCTTTCCTCACTCATTCTCTCCATGTGCCCAAACCATTTCAAAACACCCTCTTCTGCTCTCTCAACCACGCTCTTTTTATTTCCACACGTCTCTCTTACCCTTACGTTACTTACTCGATCAAACCACCTCACACCACACATTGTCCTCAAACATCTCATTTCCAGCACATCCATCCTCCTGCGCACAACTCTATCCATAGCCCACGCCTCGCAACCATACAACATTGTTGGAACCACTATTCCTTCAAACATACCCATTTTTGCTTTCCGAGATAATGTTCTCGACTTCCACACATTCTTCAAGGCTCCCAGGATTTTCGCCCCCTCCCCCACCCTATGATCCACTTCCGCTGCCATATATATATATATATATGTGTGTGTGTGTGTGTGTGTGTGTATAAAACTGTTTTGGTCACCCTGCTTCTCCTGCCTCATGTGCTAGTTCGGTGGAATTACTTTTTGGCTCAGCAGTGTGGGGTTACCATGACCCGGCTCGACCTGCATGTCGGAGGACATAGTGGCCGGGTAGCACCAGCTTCGTGAGAGCCCTGTTCGCGGTACGGTTCATTGTAACATACATCCAGACGCTTGTGTCAGCGGAGAGTGTAGTAGGATAGTCGGCTTACCTGTAGAGCACGACGGTACGATGTTCGAGCACATTACGCTCCGTGCACAAGGCGGTACAGCCCTCGAACACGGCGTTACGTTACCCAGGCAGGGGTCCTATACTCGTGCATGAAGGGTTTGTTTCTAGCGCTACCCCGCTAAGCCGCGAGAAGTGATTATATATATATATATATATATATATATATATATATATATATATATATATATATATATATATATATATATGTAAATATTTTATTTATTCATTTATTTATTTATTTATTCATTTTTGTTGTGTCTCATCGAGTCAGTTGGTACTGATACGTGTTTGGTTGAACATGCTCGTTTGTGTAACACGTGTACGTGACCACGTGTGTGAGAGGAGCTCACCTATCGCCAAAGCCTAATCTTAGACTTATAAATCGTAAGAACTGTCTGTCTGTATTTATTAAAACTGCATTCAGACGTATGGGTGAGGAGGTATTTGGCAAGGTGTTCACATCCTCCGTTAGGCCAGGACTAGACTATGCTTCGCAGGTGTGGCCACCACACTTAAAGAAGCACAGAGAATTAAAAAGAGTAGGGCCAGAGGAGGGCAACAAAGATGGCTCCATGATTAAAAGCTGAGTTACTGGGAAGGGCCATTGATTTGCCTTCTATGGAAGATTATTGAGTAAGGGGTAACTTGATCACAATCTTTTAAGTTTTAAACCAGGTGGGTGACGTCGACAGATGGTATAACATGAAATGTAGCGAGAAACGTGTGAGGAAAGATGTTAAGGAGTATGTTTATAGTATAAGAGTAGAGGATGAGTGGAATAAACCGAGTGATGAGAGAGTGAACGTGAATAGCAATGAAGAAGTTGGATGAGTTGTATGATTAGGTTCGGGAGAAGAGGCCTCACGAGTGTAGAACTCCCTCCTCATGCTGTACACTAGGTAGCTAGAAATAGGTCATTACACACACGAATGTATACCCCCCCTCCTTCTTCCCACACTGTGCAAATATAGAGGTCATCATTACACACAGTGGTTAGCGTTGTGACCCATCTGTCTCACGGACCAAGGTCAGGTTAGAGTGCCGGACGTGGCAACCAGCGCCACAGACAACCCAGCAGTTCATCCTTCTTTGTGGGGCTGTGTGTGTGTGTGTGTGTGTGTGTGTGTGTGTGTGTGTGTGCACATCAGGCTAAGACATGGAATATGTATATATATATATATATATATATATATATATATATATATATATATATATATATATATATATATAAGATTAGGTTAGAGGATACCACTAATGTGTACATACCCGCAACACACAAACAGTACTCACAGATGTTAGTTGTATCGGACAACTACTACATGTGTCTGTACAGTGCTTAAGGCAGTGATGGCCGGAGGAGAGGTGAGGTAGGAGGAGGAGGAGGAGAGTTTGGAGGAGGAGAAGAGGAGGAAGAGAGGTGAAGTAAGAGGAGGAAGAGAGATGAGGTAGGAGGAGGTGGGAGGAGGAGGAGGAGGAGGTGGGAGGAGGAGGTGGGAGGAGGAGGTGCGTGTTGACTCGCTTTCCCATGACATTCTTACGGGAAGAGCCGGATGCGTACGAACGTCGTGCCATAGAAAGTGGCGTATCTCCCCACCAGCGTCCTCATGTCCTGTTCCCCTTGGGTGGCCTCCTGGTACCTTCCCCCTGCCCCTCCCCTCACTGTCCGTTTATCCACTTGACAAGTACAGTGGTGGGCGACCCTCCCTCCTACCATACAGTGGTCTCCTGGGGCGGTATGGCCACACCACCACAGTGGTCTGTGTGCATCTAGTGGCGTCTTGTAGCAGTGGTTGACGTCTCATGTTAACAACCTTGTTGCTTCTTGTTTACCTTCGTCGTCGTCCCACAACGGTTGTGGGTCACTTGTCTCCCGGTACTGTCTCCCTCGATGTTCACTCTGGACTATACAGACGAAATCTCTCTCTCTCTCTCTCTCTCTCTCTCTCTCTCTCTCTCTCTCTCTCTCTCTCTCTCTCTCTCTCTCTCTCAGGTTGCATTCCTGCCGTGCACAATGTGGACAGTGACGTGGTGCTGTCTGCACGTGAAGACACCATACATTCATCCAACATGACACATTTCCATGTTTGTGTCCTGGACGGTATCCGGCTGGCATTTACTGAGGGCAGCGGCCGCTCGTGTGCACGCACGCACGTCTGCACACGGTGCTGGAGGTGTGTGATTGTTTATATTTCGCTGATCAAAAGATCGTCGTCGTATTAGGTGGTGTGTGCGCTCGCGCGCGTGTGTATGTTCACCTTAGCTTGAGTCGGTAACCGTGTACTGGATCGCTTCGTATTTTGACCGTACACGTCGGCGGCCTGAGTGTCATACGTAACGAAACACATATCTTGTTTGTTGTTGTGCTGATAACACCAAGTGTGGCCCGACTGCTCTCAGCGCAGGATGACCGTGAGCCTGAGTTTTGAGGTGGTGTGAGACGCTGGCTCGTGCCGGGTGCATAAGTGGGATGGTGAGGTGAGTGTGTCTGGGAGGTGCGACATTGACTTGGGAATTGATTCTTCGATCTTAGTCTGAAGAGCCGCGAATTTTTTTGTGCACTGTCACCCATCGTGTGGGCGGTGGCGGCTCGCAGAATGTGATACACAGGATGCCCAGGGCCTGCTCCTTCATGACCGAGTTACACTGTAAGTCGCACTGTCAGGAAAATGTTGACAAGGATGTGGGCAGCGCTGAATGAACTGCTCTGCAGTTTACACGGTAAGTGAACTTAAGAAAGCAATGAAGAACAATGATTACATTATGTATCTAAATATACACTAGGCAAAGTATGGATACGTTTCAAGTGCCTGAGATGGAACATTTTTATGGATAACGTGTTTGCACATATCTTGTAATGCTCGGTAGCAAACATCTCTGAACTCACTATTTTGACAAGTCGGATACATCATGTTGCACGGGATGAGAGTTGCTTTGTTGGCACTCCATATCTGGTCTCTTCATTATCAACAGAAGCAGTAAACCCCCGCGAGCCTGAATCGGGTCGTAACCCCAAGGTGCCCACTGATCCTTGATTGGAACCCTACATATATGGTTCTTCTTGCATGCGGTTATAATGGTAAATGGATCTGCTTGTGTTGATGGTTTCTTTTGGTCGTAAATCAGCAAGATATTGTTCATGTTCTCTCTCTGAACGATTGTTCAAGACTACGTACTTGGAGGTAGACCCGTGGGATAATCAATTTCATATTTCGAGGTGAAAGTTTTTGCTAATATGTTATACTTGTCGCACATTCTGAGCCACACGTCTGTGAAGGAATCCAAAGAAACTGAAATTCTTTCTACTTGTGTCGAGCTTCAGGTACAAGCATATTACAGTGCTGTTCATGTGAGTATAGTGCAGCTGTTGTGGGAGAGAATCACTGACAGTCATATCTTTTTAACATGGTTAAGGACCATGATGACAACAGACAGTCAAGTTTAGAGGGTAGATGACTCATGGTTGAGCCCAGCTCCTGGTTCTCGGTAAAAGCCGTCGGTACATGTTGCAACAAATACATTGCCAGTAGCACCAGGTCTTCGTGGCAGGGAACCATATTTATATATCATCTATAAGAGATCATGTTCTTTGTTGATGGTGACGATGTAATCACGTACGTCAGTATTAACTTTTGACGTTAACCCGGGCTGTGATCCTGTATTGGGGCAGTGGAGGAAAGGTGATAACACGGATATCAGAGAGGTTGGTTTCCAATGAGGCTGCATAGTGCCATTGCTGTCTCATATGATGAGGTTCATGAGTGCTGTACAGTCTCGAGTCCAGTACTAGTCATAGTGACCCATTTCGACGGATGTCTTCCGTCTGAGAAGGTCTGGAAGGCCTTTGTCCATGGGTTAGGATGCGCTTGCCTAAACATTTGGATCCCATTTAGAAGATCTGATTTCAATCATTTTCACTGATACCAGTAAGTCCCAAGTTCTTTCTTCATGTATAGAATCTGTTGTCGGCAGTCGAGAGTAATTTTTCGTAGCTTCATTTTGTATTTGCTCAGTCCTTGTACCAGGCGCTAGAACAAGACAAGGCGAAGTATTAATATCATTAAGAGAACGGGTGTTTGCAGTGTGCATCGTTACTACTGTTCTGACATCGGCCCCAAAATGTGGACTGGGGCCAGCTGCAGCCACGAGAACGTAAAGCCTTTTTCTCCACATTGGTGGTGAACTCTGGTCACAACAGCTCCAAATGTTGGTACTTCTAATCCAAGAAACCGGAACCTTCCTGCATGATCAGTGTGTGATCCATTGTTCATCCGAATTATTCTGATGACACCCCTTCTTTTGGGCGGGCATCTGTTGAAGATTTTGGTGTTGTCAGTAGATGTGACAAGCCTTAACTTTTCACAGGCATCTGATATAATACATGGCTGGGAATAGTGAGAGTACTATGGTACTAAGAGGTGTTGATCATGATGACGTCAGTATAACCAGCACTACGGTGTTCAGTATTCATGGGAAGAGACTGAAGAAGGACATTTATTAAACAGGATGGGGTTCAGTACACCACCCTGCAGGGTACCGTGGTCGGAACTCTCAGATTTCACCTGTGTGTCCCTGAAAACAGAACAGATGACTTTCTGTTGAAGAGGAAGCCAGAGATTCAGAGCAAAAGCCAGCCCCTAACATCCATAATGGTAAGTTCATACAGGAATACGTGTTGATTGGCAGCATCAAAAGCAGCTGTAAGGTCAGTGTGAAGAGTTAGAGAGTTGGTAATGCTATGATATACACTACTTTTGTCCATAACACCATATGTGGTGTGAAGATAGAAAGTCTTTTTGTCCAATGGTAAGGACTCATGAGGACCATCTTTTCAAAGGTTTTTCATTAGAATTTTTTGGTCAAAGAATCATTAGGAGTAAAGGCATTAGCTTGGTTGGCTTTGGGTGTTGGAATGATGAGGAGGAGGTAGGTAGAACTGTCAGTTTGTGGGAGGAGTGTTCGGGAGACGAGACACTTGACTTGTGGGAGATGAGGAGGTGGCGGGGGTAAAGGTCAGAGCGTGGGGGCGGCCTTCCCTCGGCAGTAGCAGCAAGGCGGACGGCAGCCAGGTCAACCTGCAGCCCACTAGTCCCTGCTGCGCCGCCGTCAGGCTACCTTCCCATACTGTAGGTGTTCTGTGTGTTTGTATGTGTGTATGTGTGTGTTTGTGTTTGTGTGTGTGTTTGCACTTGGTATGTAATCTGTTTGTTTTTTTGTTTTTATATTTTTGGATGGTTTTTTGTGTATGTGCTTAACTTCTTCCTTTATATATATATATATATATATATATATATATATATATATATATATATATATATATATATATATATATATATATATATATATTGTCCCTAGGGATAGGGGAGAAAGAATACTTCCCACGTATTCCCTGAGTGTCGTAGAAGGCGACTAAAAGGGGAGGGAGCTGGGGGGCTGGAAATCCTTCCCTCTCGTCTTTAATTTTCCAAAAGAAGTAACAGAGAAGGGGGCCTAGTGAGGATATTCTCTCAAAGTCTCAGTCCTCTGTTATAAACGCTACCTCGGTAACGCGGGAAATAGCGAATAGTATGAAAAAAGTGTATATATATATATATTTAATGTGATTATGAGGGAGAAGGTAAGGTTTCAAGTATCCCTAAGATCCACCTGGAGAACTGTAAGGATTGTCAACCTTTGAAGCACAATTAAGACTGACAACCTCTGCTGTGGCTGTGTCGTCCAGCTCTCTCCTCCCTCCTTGCTCTCTCGCTGGCATGTTCTACATTGAACCCAGCTTGTTTTACAATCACCACCATGTTGTACAACAGATATTTATCACCTCGCCGCCTATTATGTGTGAGCTGATATCGAAGGAGGCGCTCAAATGATCATTATTTAGTGCAGGAGGCTGAACGGAAGATGGTCACTAAGATGGGTAGTAATGGCCACAAGAAGATAATGTAATTGGAGTCATGGGCGGCACCCCAGGGTGTACAGTATTGATGGCTGCACCTCCACCTGACACTCCTGGAGGAGGGAGGCTGGTTGGTGGTGGGCAGCAGGGGAGAGCCTTCCTCAGCTCGGACTAGTTCCGGGTCGCGTGAGGTCTGGTAGATTAATCTGACGTCTGATAAGATTAATAGTTATGAATATTGATATTATCTGGCTCCGGTCTCTCTTCCCCCCCCACTCCCTGTGGCCACTGGACCAACCTGGGGTTCAAAGATCACGCGTGACAGTTTTCTCTCGTGTTGTGGGCGGTGATGGAAGGGATAACAACTTGCATTTCTTTTTCAGAATGACCGACATGACACAGGTAGGATAGATATGTCTGAGTGAAGGCCGTCTCGGGTGATGGGGAAAACTTATGAATTTAGAAAGTCTGAATTCATCCGGGCTTCGTAGGTGATTGTAAACCTGACTCTCAAAGGAATGATGGCTATGTAAGGAGAGGGAGACACATGAAGGAAGAGAATTCCACACCTTAGGTCTTGCAGGGTACAAGGGCGCATCCTGGCAGCTCGTCCTCGAGCGTGGTCGGTCTCCACACAGAAACTGTGGGGAGCAGAAGCCAAGTGCGTGCCATGGGTCCAAACCTCGGACAGTGCACGAGAACGCTGGCCTGAATTATACGCGTAGGAGAGAGAGAGAAAGAGAGAGAGAGAGAGAGAGAGAGAGAGAGAGAGAGAGAGAGAGAGAGAGAGAGAGAGAGAGAGAGAGAGAGAGAGCATAGCGGCGTACGGAGAGGGAAGGTTGGGTAGAGGTGGTGATGTCGGGAGAATTAAATAAGAACGTTCTTGATTACATTGTAGTGAACAGAGAGGTGGAGGGTGAGCCTCCCCTGGGACGTGTGACGAGCAGTAATCCATACGTGGCGGAATCAGTCCCCTGCAGATATGAAATAGCTGCTCACAGGAGGACTAATTAGTTCATCTATCTCCCAGCTTCTGAGAAGCAGATTTTGTGGTGTTGATTATGTGGGGTCTCCAGGTCGGAGTGGAGGATATGGTTAAGTTCAACATGTTTATATTGTTACTGGATTGAATTTATGTTTCGAAATGGAACAGAGGGAAACGAATGATTCTTAGGAAGAGATGTAGGAAGAAATTGCGTTGTAGTACAGTTAGGTTTTACAAGGTCACTGCTTGCCCTCTGAAATGGTGCACAGGTCCGAACTGACATAGGAAATATGATCTGTGCTAGAAAGAGAATGAGTATTGAAGGGAGAAGGGGAGGACAAATGAGGTGAAATATATTGAATCGAGTCATCTACATACGAGTGATACATTTTAGAAGTAGAGAGAAGAAAGAGAGGAGGAGATAGGATAAAGAGTGATGCGTTTTAGAAGTAGAGAGAAGAAAGAGAGGAGGCGATAGGACAGAACCCAGAGGAACATCGCTGTGAATAGTGAGAGCGCAAGAGAGTTTCAAAGACTTTGGATTTAGCAGAAATGAGAACGGCAGTGGGAGGGGTTAGGTTAGGTCTTCTATCATAGGGATGGCCTGCACGAAGGCGTGCTTCCAAACGGAACTGAAAGTTTGGGTTGTTAGGCGAAATAGGCGAGGAAGGACTGCTCAGAGGCACACCTCCATAAAACTCAAGGAGGTTTGCCATCTGAGCCATTGCTCCTTGTTCACCTGGAACTGGGAGAGTACCTGGAGGACCCTGTACGAGGAGAATATACACTGCTTAGGTTCAGTAGGAGTAGACGGGAGGCGGAGGATTACAAACTGAATCATCCGAGGTTGAGTCAGAGGAAAACAAGGTACAGAGAAGCGCGGCTTCATCAGTTGGACTGGTCACAGTAAGATTGATCAAGTTGGAACAGATGAGCTGCTGCTGTATGAACAGAGCTAAAATAGAGATCAAGCGTTATGCAAGAATGGTCGTGACGGTGGGGAACTCTGGTAGGTTGTTTGATTGATTGATTGATCGTTAAGGAGAGAAAGAGGATAGGCCTTGGCTCCTCTGGGATCAATTCCGATTTGAGCCAAACTAATCCAATGACATTTGGGAGAACTCAGCCTCGCTGGTGGACTGTACCTTGTCTTGAACTGGAAGCTCCATGGTTCGGTCTCCTGTGATAATGAGACGAATAATTATAATCGTAACCACAGCGAGGAATCCTGCAGTGAAAGTGGAAAGCCAGAAATGTCAGCCATAATAAGATTCTCCGGACGTGGGAGTTCCACACGCTGCTGTGAGTCCTCTACCATCGTGATGACTGTGTGTGGTACCGGGTAAGAGTTTTACACTGGTGTCGTGTCGTCACTTAACCTTGTATAGATGTACCATGTTTTTAATAGTATATATGTTTATAACACACACACACACACACACACACACACACACACACACACACACACACACACACACACACACACACACACCAGCTTAGCCTGGTACCCATTTATCGACCAGCTTTGAGGGGAGGATGAACACCTGGTCTGGGTGTGGACAGACAGAGGTTTTCATTATTTGATACAGGTGTAAAAGAAGAGTTTTTTTTTGGGGGGGGTCAAAGAATACATTGAATTATTTACATTATCTGCAGTTTTTGGTATTTATTTGGAAGGCAATAATTGGTTTGCTTGAAAACCTCGGTACAAGACCATTGATCATGATCAAATCGAATCTGGGGCTGAAATGTTGATTTGGGGGAGTCATTAAGACCTGTGATAAATGATTATACTTTAAGAATAATGACACAATCTGTTGAAAATTCTGTCATTTACTACAAGCCTTATTAACCCCCCCCCCCCACCCCTTGAAAAAATAGGTCAGCTCCAGATTGGTAACGAGTATGAAAAATAGTCATTATACAGAGTTGTTCAAGTAGATCTATTATATAGTCCGCTTCGGAAGATGCCAGAATTGCAAGTAATACTTCAATTTTTTCTGTAGTCCAAAACCGTTTTCTTTTAAAACTAATATTCCATGATGAAACGCTTCTATACTTGAAATAACCATATATATATATATATATATATATATATATATATATATATATATGTGTGTGTGTGTGTGTGTGTGTGTGTGTGTGTGTGTGTGTGTGTGTGTGTGTGTGTGTGTGTGTGTGTGTGATCATTATTTCCAGTAAACGTTGATACATATATGTGTGGGCTTAACCATGTAGATGGACTTCGCCTGCGAGGGGTAAAACCGCGAGTTAAGAGTTACCTTTTGGCGAGGCTGCACCACCGGGAGGACAGTCTCGTGAGGGAATTTGTCACCCGCAGGAGTTCATCATTACCCTGCTACTGAAGCGCAGCGTTGGCAGTGACAGGAGCTCCTTCGTCGGAGTTCCAAGGGGGACACCACGAGGCTTTGGTAGAATGGGTCATAAGGTAGTTATTATATATATATATATATATATATATATATATATATATATATATATATATATATATATATATATATAGTCAACTTGGGTAGTGAGTGGTGGGGAGGACCTGTAATCAGGGGTGGTTGCTGCAAGGACGACTTGTCTCCCAGACTGACGTCATACCCACACTACCCACCCCCCCCAACCCACACACACACACACACACACACGCGCGCGCGCGCGCTACTCGCTGTCCACTCCTGTAATTCCTCCTCCAGTACACGGATGGGCGGCACGACACTCCGTCTCCCAGCTCTCTCCTGCAGTTGTAAGGAAGGTCTGTGTATTCACTATATATGATATATATATATATGTATATATATATATATATATATATATATATATATATATATATATATATATATATATATATATATATATATATATTGGAAAGGATCACAATTTTGCACTTGATCAAGTATATTCGTATGAATCCACGGGGAAAATGAAACACGATAAGTTCCCAAGTGCACTTTCGTGTAATAATCACATCATCAGGGGAGACACAAGAGAGAAATATAACAGTCATTTGATATACAAAGAAGAAACGTAGCTAGGACGCCATTTGGTAAACATGTGATTGTCCAAGACAGACAACAAGAGTATCATAAACTTGTGTGGACAAGGTGAATTGTTTACAAATTTTATCAACAATAAAGTTTTCCAGTTTGTATAGACCTTCACTAATATTAAGATTATAATTGTGTATTTAATAATTGAAGATTCAATGATATTTCTTGTGGTACTGGAGTTAGAGTTAATAACTGAGATGACATTACTCCAGTCAATGCAATGATGATAGTTTTTAACGTAATTAAACAAGGCATTTGATTCTTGTTCTGTTCTTATACTATATTTATGTTGCTTAAGTTTAACAGAAAAATCCTTACCAGTCTGCCCAACATAAAACTTATCACAATTTCCACATGGCACTTTATAGGTGCACCCAGGAGAATGTTCTGGTGAGTTCCTGCTTGAAATATTCTTGATAGTATTATTGTTGCTGAAGGCAACATTTACATTAAAGGATTTAAGCAACATGGGAAGTAAAGTAAAATTATTATTAAAAGGGAGAACTGAAAGATTCTTGGTGTCAATGGGAGGTTTGGGCTTAACTCTATAAAATGATTTCTTTGCTAACTTAAGGGATTTATCAATGAAAGATCTACTTTAACTTAGATCCAATAGAATATATCTTCTCAAACTCATTATCAATATACTCTGGACTTCAAATTCGTAATGCCCTAAGGGACATAGATTGAAATGATGATAATTTAACTCTGTCATGTTGAGATGAGTAATAATGGATATATGAGCATATATTGGTAGGTTTTCTGTATATGCTAAATTTAAACTTGTTTCCCTGCCTATGGATCAGTGCATCTAAGAAGGGTAACATACCATTATTTTCATTTTCTACAGTAAATTTGATGGAATGTACTAAATTTTCTAGTAAGGGGAGAAATGTTTGTAGATTTTCATTTGTTGGCCAAACTCAAAGAACATCATCTGCATACCTGAACCAAATAGAAGGTAAGATGTCCTTTAGTAATTTTTTTCAAAAAATTCCATATAGATTTTAGATTGCATGGTCCATAGGCAAGGAAACAAATTTACGTTTAGCATATATATATATATATATATATATATATATATATATATATATATATATATATATATATATATATATATATAAAGTATACCAGGACTAATTTCTGTGAAAGAGTCCATGTGTTACCCAGGCTCTTTCTAAAGACTCCTGTACCTCAAGGTTGCAGGTTGCGCTACTTCCATTTGCAAGGTATTGTAGTCTCCTTTGCTGGTCCCACAGGATGAGCGTGGGGTGCACAGTAAGCTTGCCGGGGTTACCGTCAGATTATATCAAAACTTTGCCGTGAGTTCCCTGACAGCTGGAGAATGGATGTGAGCGGATGCTGTCTTTCTTCATGTTACTGGCGCTACCCTCGTAACGCAGAAAACGGCGATCAAGTATGAATATATATATATATATATATATATATATATATATATATATATATATATATATATATATATGAAACACACACACACACACACACACACACACACACACACACACACACACACACACACACACACACGTGTGTCAGTAAGAGGAGGTCAGTACAAATAGTTGGTATATTACAGAGGAGGGAAGGTTGGGGCGTACGTGAAGGGAGCCGTGGTGGAGGAGATCCTGGTGGGTGGTTGGGCCAGGGCTGTGGTTCGGCCACTGGCTAATGATCTTGTCAGCGACTGGCCCAGATAACGCGCCACGCCACACAGCTAACCCCCCCCCCCCCCCCCCCTCACTCGTACATGGGTCTGTCCCTCCTTGTTTTAACGTATCTGGCCAAGATAAACACACCTTGGCTGGTTTGATCTGCACCTGAATGTGACGGACCTTGTGGCCACAGTTCACAGCCTTATTGTCCAACGGTTCCCCCCTGTCCTGGGCTAAAGGCAACTGTGTCCGAATGTAAGGCAAGGAATGATTACCTTTGCCAAGATTACATTACATTTTGCATTTACTTTTGGGGTTGAGTTCTACGATGGTGGTACTGAGGGCTGGTGTGTGTGTGTGTGTGTGTGTGTGTGTGTGTGTGTGTGTGTGTGTGTGTGTGTAGAATAATAGGGGAGACAAAATGAGAATTTGATGATTGCTGCTGTGCCTGTGTAACGTCAAGGTCGGCCGAGCAGAGTCAGGTTCATGTGTGTGCTGGGTCATGACTGCCATGACGCTAGCCTGTGGCTCTTAACAGTCTGGCCTGCTTCTCTCACCCGTACAGTCTGGCCTGCCTCTCTCCCGTACAGTCCGGCCTGCTTCTCTCACCCGTACAGTCTGGCCTGCCTCTCTCCCGTACAGTCCGGCCTGCCTCTCTCCCGTACAGTCTGGCCTGCCTCTCTCCCGTACAGTCTGGCCTGCTTCTCTCCCGTACAGTCTGGCCTGCTTCTCTCCCGTACAGTCTGGCCTGCTTCGCCCGTACAGTCTGGCCTGCCTCATCCGTACAGTCTGGCCTGCTTCTCTCCCGTACAGTCTGGCCTGCCTCTCTCCCGTACAGTCTGGCCTGCTTCTATCCCGTACAGTCTGGCCTGCCTCTCTCCCGTACAGTCTGGCCTGCTTCTCTCCCGTACAGCCTGGCCTGCCTCCCTCTCTCTCTCTGCTGACTACCTTCACTTATTCTTGCCCCATCAGTGCGTCCTGCCTCCCTTTTGTGATAATCCTTATTTTCGTCACTTCTTGCATACGAGTTTTCTAAAGAGTTTCTTTCAACACACATTGAACCTAATAGCCCGCCAGATAACCCCCCCCCCCACCCACCCAGATCACTACATAAGGAACCACCAACCACCACACACAAGTAGAAAGCTTGCCCCCTGCCTCACGCTTCAGTAACCCCTGCTCACAGATCCCCCTCCACCCCCCCACAACGAACATAACACGCTGACATAACCCGTCAAGCACAAAACACCCAGGCCCTCCCAGCTCCCGTCTTCAGACTCCAGCCCACCAGACCTAACCCATCAGAAACCACACTCCCCAGACGAACACACCGTTCCAGTCTGCGCTTTTGCACATCACCCATCCCGGCAACGCTCTAGACGTAAGTTGTAACGTATCCCAAAACCCTTCGTGCCCACGATGCTTCTCCCACAACGAAGACACCGAGCGCTTGTTGCTCCACTGCCCTGCATGCTCTGCACATAGACGCACACGCATCGCAACACTTTATGACCTGAGGTCCCGCCCGGTGATGTTGGCCGCCTTGTTGAGCACTGTAGAAGCCTTATAAAGAAGGGACTCCGGGGGCAGAAAGTATATATATATATATATATATATATATATATATATATATATATATATATATATATATATATATATATGTTTGAAGGAATAGTAGTTCCAACAATGTTGTATGGTTGCGAGGCGTGGGATATGGATAGAGTTGTGCGCAGGAGGATGGATGTGCTGGAAATGAGATGTTTGAGGACAATGTGTGGTGTGAGGTGGTTTGATCGAGTAAGTAACGTAAGGGTAAGAGAGATGTGTGGAAATAAAAAGAGCGTGGTTGAGAGAGCAGAAGAGGGTGTTTTGAAATGGTTTGGGCACATGGAGAGAATGAGTGAGGAAAGATTGACCAAGAGGATATATGTGTCGGAGGTGGAGGGAACGAGGAGAAGAGGGAGACCAAATTGGAGGTGGAAAGATGGAGTGAAAAGGATTTTGTGTGATCGGGGCCTGAACATGCAGGAGGGTGAAAGGAGGGCAAGGAATAGAGTGAATTGGAGCGATGTGGTATACAGGGGTTGACGTGCTGTCAGTGGATTGAATCAAGGCATGTGAAGCGTCCGGGGTAAACCATGGAAAGCTGTGTAGGTATGTATATTTGCGTGTGTGGACGTGTGTATGTACATGTGTACGGGGGGGGTTGGGCCATTTCTTTCGTCTGTTTCCTTGCGCTACCTCGCAAACGCGGGAGACAGCGACAAAGTATAAAAAAAAAAAAAAAAGAAAAAAAAAAAAAATATATATATATATATATATATATATATATATATATTTCATACATATTCGCCATTTCTCGAGTTTTGAAATGGTTTGGTCGCATGGAGAGAATGAGTGAGGAAAGATTGACCAAGAGGATATATGTGTCGGAGGTGGAGGGAACAAGGAGAAGAGGGAGACCAAATTGGAGGTGGAAAGATGGAGTGAAAAAGATTTTGTGTGATCGGGGCCTGAACATGCAGGAGGGTGAAAGGAGGGCAAGGAATAGAGTGAATTGGAGCGATGTGGTATACCGGGGTTGACGTGCTGTCAGTGGATTGAATCAAGGCATGTGAAGCGTCTGGGGTAAACCATGGAAAGCTGTGCAGGTATGTATATTTGCGTGTGTGGACGTATGTATATACATGTGTATGGGGGTGGGTTGGGCCATTTCTTTCGTCTGTTTCCTTGCGCTACCTCGCAAACGCGGGAGACAGCGACAAAAAAAAAAAAAAAAAAAAAAAAAAATATATATATATATATATATATATATATATATATATATATATATATATATATATATATATATATATAAACTATAAACCTCACAATAAGGAGCATTCAGTATTATCACTGGCTGCCGAGCGATCACAAGCGCTGAACACCTGATCAACGAATTGAATATCCGCGCTGTGCAATCCCACCTTATATTTCATAGCTCTCACACCTTCGTAACAGCGCTCTAGTAGACCCTTCTCATACAGGCCATTGCATAACTAACTACCAGCCTCACAAACACACCACTGACGGAACACGTTCACACTAACATGCCCAACCAAGCACGAAGCCGTTGACCTCCCAACCCATTCGTAAACATCACCCCAGCAGACAACCAGCCATCTGAAACTACTCTCACCAGACGTATGGGAGTTACGCTTGCTCCTGCGTGCCCTGAACACCACACATCCACTCTCAGTTGTAAACACCCATTCAAAATGTATGTGTACATTGTGATAGACATGGCACGGACACAACATGCCCCTGTCAAAGTCATCTTTTAAAGCTAAAAATGTTATAGAAAGAGGATAAGACGAAAGGAAGAAGAGGATGTTCGAGGAAAGGTGGAGGAGATATCATAACGGTTAATCCTCAAGTGGCCGGTCTGCGCTCACAAAACTGGGAAACAAATGAAAACAGTAGCCAAAATAGTACCCGTAGAAGAGAGAGCGAGAGATCAGTAATATTGTGGCTGATAGAGAGATGGTTGAGGAGGGGCGTTGCCAAGAGAATGGATGAGACGAAAGGCTTATGATCACTATGTTAAGCAGATAGGTGGAGGAAGAACCACCCGAGGTATGTGAGCAGTAATGCTCCCAAGAGCTGGCTTCTTGTGTGCCCACACCACTAGCTAGACCACGCAATACCCGGCAATCTGCTGCGTCACATGATTGCTGGTTGACCGTTGGCCGTTTTGATAACTGTGGCTTTCCTTACACCTTGATGCTTTGGAACTGTCTACCCCTTCATGTCTATCTTAAGTGTTACTTGGCTCTTTATAGAAGACAATTTATCCATTTTCTCCAAAGTTATTATCTGTTTTCCTCTTTCTCCTTTTCAATAACCTTCTTGTTTCAGTTAATGCTCAACCTTGATGTGGACCTGGGTCCGTGACTGGAACATTAAAACAAAAAAAAAGTTGCATTGTGGTGTTCTGAAATTGAGCAGGACACGAATGATTTCATATGTAGAGACGCTGGGAGAAATTTCGTTCGAGACCTATCAGAATTGACTTAAGTTACTGCTTCCACATTCCGAGGTGTTGCTCAGGTCTAAACTGAGAGAGGAAATATGTTTAGAGAGAGAGAGAGAGAGAGAGAGAGAGAGAGAGAGAGAGAGAGAGAGAGAGAGAGAGAGAGAGAGAGAGAGAGTATCAGTTACCTGTAAACAGCGATGGTATGAATAGGTGTTGCAGCCTTGTTTACCTAGGGAAGCGTGTTGATCACACCGTGATATGTTGTATAGTTGGCGGAGCCGGATAGTTAGAGTGACGAGGCAGCCGAGGGCTGGGTAGTTAAGATGGTCGGGTAGTTAGGATGGCGAGATATCTGGGATAGCATGGTAGTGTGGATAGCTGGGTCGTCATTATGGTTGGGTAGATAGTAAGGAGGTGTGTCCGGGAGGGCGCCACCACCCACCCGGATGTTGACACCTGTGGAAAGCCAGGTAGGTTGGGTGATAAGCGAACGGTGGCCGCTGCCGCCTCCTGACCCCTTATCTCGTACCCGGCCACCACTCCTGACTCACCTCCTGCCGTCCAGGCTATGCCAGTAATGCCAGCCGCTGTTTCGCGGTGAACAGTCTCACGATAGTGGGACGTTTGAGAAACTGAGGTGGGGACGCGGATGGAAAGTGTGGTTGATGGTGTGTACAGGAGCGGAGCGGAGGAGGGGGTCGTGGCCAGCGAGTGAAGCAGTGTCGTGATGGCCATGAGGCTGCTGGCGACCTAGCTAGCATTGTTGGGCCAGATGATGGCTGCCTGGGACATGATACTGGCACAGCAACATACCACAGCTGCCGTGTCAACATGCGCGGTGACGCGACGCCCCAGCCCAGCTGTTTGCTTGCTGCATACCTCACCTTGGGACGACCTACCGTTCTTTCCCTTTCCCTCCTCCCTTGATCCACTCATGTTTTGTACGTCACCTGATACGTGCTTTCAGATCCTCTTGGTACTTGTCGTAGATGACTTGGTATTTCATCCGTGTTCGTTGTCATTATTAAGACATCTCACACCCGTGTTGGTCTGGCCCGCCTTTCCTTTCTGCAGTAAAAACGCGGTGCTACTGTTAACTCTGTACACTGAATATTGGTGAACTTCTTACTGTAAAAAGAAAAAGAAATGAATACTTGCCGGGGACACTGGAAAGCCGTGGTGAAACTACGAACCCGGAATGAGGCGCCAAGCGAACGCGACCTTAGTTCAGGCGGATCCAAGAATTTGATGATGGGGTGAGCTCTTGTGGGGTTAGCGAGGGTGGGGTGTTCCTCTGGCTATAGAGGGAGGGAGGGTTCGAGATATTTGTCTGGTTACGAGGAGAGGGAAGGTAGCATGCTTCCAGGGTGGCGTGGAGAGGGTGGCTGGGCGTTAGGGAGAGTGTGTGTGAGGGGGTTGCCCCCGAGCGGCCGAAAGGTAAGTGGACCACAGGGTCACCCCAGGAGCTCCGCTACACTCACCGTAGACCTTAAACTGTACTACATCACCACACCCCGACAGGCGGACTTTGCTCGCCCCTCCGCTCCCCCACCACAACACAACACGGCCACAAAGAAAGCTCTGTAACAGTTTTAGATCATAGATGTACGAGTGTCTTTCATTTAGGATTACTGCCAGACTAGCGAACTCACTTGGCCCACCTCTGCAAGTTAGGAGGATTTTATATATTTGCTGATTTTGGCCTCTTAAGTTTGGATCACGTAGATGTAGAGCAGGATGACTTAGATCCTCGCGAACTGGCAAAGCAGGAACTGATGATTTCCATGGTTGAGGTTGGAGGGCCTCACCATCCAGGGGGCACGAGAGTCCTGCTGTAACCTTGAGCCAGGAAACCCATGGCTTGACATTATGTGAGACGTGATATACCGGCCAGTGGCAGTGTCATGAGGGACCCGAGGTGGAACAGAACAATCTTGGCTACACCGTAGAGCAGCCAAGGACACCTCTAGCGGCCTTACCCGCCTCCCGGAACTGGCAGTTTGGCTGGTGTGATGACCTTACGTTTTCTTCATCGATTCATTGATGCTGCAGCACGCTGGGAGACGGATCAGATTTTGCCTGGGATGGTATCAGTTTCAACTCCCCCGGGACCTGGGCAGGCTCCCTACCGTCGTGTGTCCCTCACCACCAGTGTTCACCGTGCAACACACACACACACACACACACACACACACACACACACACACACACACACACACACACACACACACACACTCACACACACATATATTTGAGCCTTGAAGTCCGCGGTGACTGACAGCTCGCGGGAGTTCTCTCACATCCATAAAGGTCATCTGTTATTTTTGGCGAAGTCCCCGGAAGAAGAAGGCGACCTTAATGTTTTATCGGTGTGTGTGTGTGTGTGTGTGTGTGTGTGTGTGTGTGTGTGTGTGTGTGTGTGTGTGTGTGTGTGTGTTTAACGACTGCGAATCTAGAGCAGTAAGCGTCAGAAACATGATAACATAATACACTGTCGACGTGATGTACCCAGATAGTGAATATTCCTAATTGCCATCTTCCCTGTGCCGGGCATGTACTGCGAGGAGCGGAGGGCCACGCCCGCCGGCACCAGTGAGGTGTGTGTTGTAGGAGCGCCCATGTGCTCCTCACAGGCACCAGTGAAACAACTACCATTAACCGAGATCGAGGACTGGACGTGTGCAGCACACCGAGCATGGCGGCTGCTGCGAGAGGGATGACGGGACTGAACGCAGTCGAGATGTTTCTAAGAGCTACAGGCTGGAGGCTGTGTGTGTATAGCACAGCAGGAGCGGTGATGGTGCGCCTCATCCTCCCGGTCTTCCTCTGCTGGTGCTGCTCCACCAACCCGTTCCCCAATCTTCACACTCGCTGTGTCTTGGACCCGTACAGTCATTTGCGTATTTCGTCACCGGGTTGAAACTCTGCTCGTCGCCAATTCAAGGACTCCTGTGTTCTCTAATATCCTGTAAATCCGGGTGTTAAAAGTTGCTTTGCACTTTGTTCACACACACAAAAAAAACACAAAACAAAGGATGGTTATCATCGCTGTCATATTTAGTCGTTATTTGAATTCTGAGGAAGTGACACGTATTGTGCTGACTGATGGAGAGAGCGTGTGTGTGTGTGTGTGTGTGTGTGTGTGTGTGTGTGGACGGGAGGGTGTTTGTACATCTGTGGGCCACCAATGCCACCATGTCCTCTGTCTCCAGGGTCACCGCGGGGTCAGGAGGCCTGGCTGGCATACACGAACAGAGAGTATAGATAGATAGTGCAGTGTTGCTAATGACACGGTGGCAGTCGACACCATTCACTGCGTCCACGCGCGGATCGACCCTTGTAACACGTGTCCTCTTCTCGAGCAGCTGATCTGAGGAACTCTCTCTCTCTCTCTCTCTCTCTCTCTCTCTCTCTCTCTCTCTCTCTCTCTCTCTCTCTCTCTCTCTCTCTCTCTCTCTCTCTCTCTGTCACCCTACAGAGTCAGGTCTACAGGCACCAGCGGAGCCGTGATTAACTTCGACCTTCTGTTTTCCTCGCTATTTTTCTTTTCTCTCGCCCGAGGCGGCCCTCCCTGGCTAGGGTGTGTTTTGCCCCTGCCATGTCCGTCACTACAGGGAGAGAGAGAGAGAGAGAGAGAGAGAGAGAGAGAGAGAGAGAGAGAGAGAGAGAGAGAGAGAGAGAGAGATTATATTTAGACTAAGATTTTAAGATTCAGAAATATCAGTCACCCTCACCTCCACCCGTGCCACCTGTCACCACACCCACTCACCGACCATGGCAGCAGTCACCACGCCCACTCTCCGACCATGGCAGTAGTCACCACGCCCACTCCTCAACCATGGCAACAGTCACCACACCCACTCCTAGACCATGGCAGCGGTCACCACGCCCACTCCCCGACCATGACAGCGGTCACCACACCCACTCCCAGACCATGGCAGCGGTCACCACGCTCACTTCCCAACCATGGCAGCGGTCACCACGCCCACTTTCCGACCATGACAGCGGTCACCACGCCCACTCCCCGACCATGACAGCGGTCACCACACCCACTCCCAGACCATGGCAGCGGTCACCACGCCCACTTCCCAACCATGGCAGCGGTCACCACGCCCACTTGCCATCCATGGTAGCGGTCACCACGCCCACTCATCACCACCTTCGTTTCCTTCCTGTAACTAGTAATATCCTATCCTCCCCCATCACCACCACCAGTATGCTCTCATCGTCAACCTGTTGCTCATAGTGACAGCTTTCCAATGGTCACCAGGACAGTTGGGTCACCAGAGCATTTCCCCGCCACCCCCCTACACACACACACACACACACACACACACACACACACACACACTATATCACTAGCACCTGCTGTACTGCTCCCTCCACCCTACACTGTGTGCCCACTTCATCATGACCACCACAGCTCGCCACTGTCATGAGCACTAGCTCTCATGGCTTCATCATGAACCCCTCCCACACCTGCTGACCCTTGTTGGCCACATGTGTCTCATCATGAACCCCTCCCACACCTGCTGACCCTTGGTGGCCACATGTGTCTCATCATGAACCCCTCCCACACCTGCTGACCCTTGTTGGCCACATGTGTCTCATCATGAACCCCTCCCACACCTGCTGACCCTTGTTGGCCACATGTGTCTCATCATGAACCCCTCCCACACCTGCTGACCCTTGGTGGCCACATGTGTCTCATCATGAACCCCTCCCACACCTGCTGACCCTTGGTGGCCACATGTGTCTCATCATGAACCCCTCCCACACCTGCTGACCCTTGTTGGCCACATGTGTCTCATCATGAACCCCTCCCACACCTGCTGACCCTTGGTGGCCACATGTGTCTCATCATGAACCCCTCCCACACCTGTTGACCCTTGGTGGCCACATGTGTCTCATCATGAACCCCTCCCACACTTGCTGACCCTTGGTGGCCACATGTGTCTCATCACAAATCCCCCCCCCCCCCCACACACACCTGCACTGCTCGCTCACACTCGTCTGCACGCTAGTGGCGGGGAGGGAGGGATGGTCGGTGTGTCAGGTCAGATGACCTAATTTTGGTTTTGCCTGGCCGTAACCCGGGTTTGCCTTGCCTCACCACCACCGTCAGGTCGTGTCTCACCTGTGTGGCACAGCGTTCTGTGGTCCAGCCTGTAAGTAGACATCCAAGGCTTGGCACCTGTAACCTAACAGCCAACTGGGAAATAGCTTAACTTTATGACGGAGAAGATTCTGCAGCAGGCGGTAGTCATGTCAAGAAATCATTGTGTACCCTCCTGTTATACTGCCATGGTGCCTTCATGACCGGAGAACCTGGGAGTATAATATCCCGAGCTGGCAGTGGGACTCGGGATGGGTGTTAAGCGTTCCCCCCGGGCCGTCATTGTCACGTGCATCTGGCTTCCTCCTTGTCATCACAACCCTCCCTGTTATCCCGGTAATCCCAGCGCCTGCACCACCGCTTCCTACTGCTTTATGACCATGATTCCAGCGGAGCGCGAGGTTCATCCCGCGGGAGGAGTAGTAGATCCGGCAGCGGGGTGGCCTGCTGCGGGGTGGGGGAGGGGAGAGGAGCCGGGCTTTCTCTGAGCCAGTACCCGGACAAGAGAAGAGGCCGCCAAGTGGGCTTTCTCCGCCGGCCGGAACTCCACTCTCGACGCCGTACTACTGGGTCACCGGGGGCGGGCGGCGGACACCAGCCGTGGGCCAACCTCCCTCCCCCTCACAACACTCGATACCTCATATTCTTTTCCCTCCCTCGTATACCCTCGTGTCTAGCTAGGTCACCCTCTTCGCTGGGCGCTATGTTCCAGACTGGACAGTACTCGCTGGGTTGTCGTAAACTGGACCTGACCGACGCGTATGTGACCTTGCATAACCCTACACTTATGTACTCTAAGGTAAAAAAAAGGTCGGCGTTTTCGTAAAGGCCATAACGAGATGGAATAAAAAAAAATAGATGACAGATTTATATATAATAAAGTGAGTGCGTTGGAGAGTGTGTGGAGAGGCGGGAGGTGGGTGGGTGGGAGTTGCGTTTCTCAGGGTCACCGGCCCCACCACGTCTTCCGGGGTTTTTATCCCGCCGTTGTGTACCTTTATTTCCAAACTTGCCGCCATGTTTTGTCCCGTTGTTCCACGGTTGTTGTTGTTGTTGTTCTTGTCGTTGTTGTTGTTTTCTCCCCCTCCCACTGCCTCGGTCTAGCATGTGTGCGGCCGCTCACCACCACCACCCCACCGAGATTTGCTGGTGCCACTGCTACTGTCTCCTTCAGGTGCAGCTCCTCACTTCTACCTGCGGATTTGTATATATCTTTTTTTCGTTTTTGTTTCTGTCCCCGTTGCCTAGTGGCGGGAAGCCATGACGTGGACCTGTGGAGTGTGGTGGTCACGTTGAAGGCAGTGCAGCACGGGGGAGGGAGGTACTGCTGCCTTGATCGTTATTAGTCGCTTCCCTCAAGTGTGACGTGAGTGAGCGCCCGCCTGACCCTCGCAACCTGAAGCAACATCATTTTTCGCCGATGGTTTTAGAGCGTTTGTGTCTTTCACCTCCCTCTCTTTAGGGAGAGGAGGGGAGGGGAGCCTTCCTTGGGAGTTGGTGTGTGTGTGTGTGTGTGTGTGTGTGTGTGTGTGTGTGTGTAACTCCTCACCATGGTATACAGTCACAGGATTCCACAAACGCCTCTGTTTTTACACCCGTGCGTACGTTGCCCCGGACTCCAGCCAGCGTCTCACCCAGGAGTTCCCACACCACCTCACGTTACCCCCCCCCCCCCCCCCCCCCCCCCCCCCCCCCGACCCCTGACCCGCACCCCATACCTCCGCCCCGACCCCTGCGGATTTCACTGGTCATTCTCGGGAGAGCATCTTCTCGGGACATTCATATCAGTGTCCGGGTGGCACTTGCCTCCGCCACGCCCTCCCTGCCACTTGCCTCAGAGGGTCTTGCTTCTGGCAGAGCTCCGCTGGCATCCGCGCACCTCACGTGTACCCTGCCCGGCCAGACCTGCTGCCCTGGTGCCTTCATGATGTGCTGGTTCTGTGGCATTGTGTGCTGCTGTTATGCTGGATTCCAGTATATAGGTACACTTATAGATATACAGTGGTGTACTCATACAGTTTATACGAGTACACACACACACACACACACACACACACACACACACACACACACACACACACACACACTATACACTAGTAATAAGAGTGTACTTGTGCAGTACACATGAAATATACACTCTTAAACATACAGTACATATTAGTGTATTCATACAGTTCACACAAGTTATAAACAGGTGCTCAGTATATATACTGGTACATTCAGATATTACACACAGTATACACATGTACACATACAGTATTTACTGATACATTTATACAGTACACATGCATTATACACAGGTAAAAATACAGTATATACTGGTACATTCAAATGGTACACATAGAGTATACACATGTACGCATACAGTATTTGCTGATACATTCATACTGTACACATGCATTATATACAGGTAAAAATACAGTATATACTGATACATTCATACAGTGCACATACAGTGTGTAGTGGATCACAAACAGTGTACTCAGGTACACTTATTCATCTTGCCTACAGCGTACCTCATCCAACACGTGATATAAAAAGATCATTACTCATATCTATCTTCTCATGTCATCACTATAGAAGCCAAGCTAAGTTCATGTCCGTCTTTATATCTGCCGTGTCATCACTATGGAAGTACAACACATCCAGGAGAGTTTGATGTAGGAACTTGATTTTGCCTGTCACTCTGAGACAACAGCTTACGTGCAGATGGAGTCGTTGCTCCTTTGTTACTGTGGGTGTTTCGCGATGGCCACATCCGCTCACTGATACCACAGCTGCCAGTCCACAACCAGGCCACCTTTCCATGGTTTACTTCAGACGTTTCACATGCCCTGGTTCTGTCCATTGACTGCGCTTCGACCCCTGTATACCACATCGTTCCAATTCACTCTGTCCCGTGCACACCGTTCACCCTTTGCCTGTTCAGGCCGCCGATCGTTCAAAATCTTGCCACTCCATCCTTCCATCTCCAGTTTGGTCTCCCTGTCTCTCCGTTCTTCTTGTTGCCTCCAACACATTCGCCCTTTTTTGCACACCTTTATCTATAGTCCATGACTCGCATCCATATAATGTTGGGACTACTATACCTTCAAACATACGCAATTGTGCTCTCCCAGATAACGATCTCTCTTTCCACACGTTCTTCAGATCTTCCAGAACCTTCGCCCACTTACCCGCTTCATGGCTCACTTCCCCTCCCATGGTTCCACTTGCTGTCATGTCCACTTAAAGGTAACTGAAAACGCTCCACTTCCTGCACTTTTGTCCAACGCACTTCCCAACTAGCCTGACCCTCAGCCATGCTAAAACTAATAACCTTGCTTTTATTCACATTCACTCTCAACTTTCTCCTTTCACAAGCATCTTCCAAAATTCACTCACCAACTGCAGTTTCTCACTCGAATCTGCCACCAGTACTGCGTCATCAGCAAACAAGCGACTTCTCAGGCCCTCTTATCCTCTACAGACTGCATACTCGCCCCATTCTCTAAGACTCTCACATTTAGCCCCTCACCACCCCATCCATAAACAAATTAAACAAGCATGATGACACCATAGACCACTGCCGCAGGCCAACCTGACACCATAGACCACTGCCGCAGGCCAACCTTCACTTGAAACAATTCACTCTCCTCACTACCTATTCTTATGCATGCCTTACACTCTTGATAAAAACTCACTGCGTCTAGAAGCTTTCCTCCTACACTGTATATTCTTAAGACCCTTCTCAAGGCATCTCTATCAACTCTGTCATATGTTTTCTCCATATCCGTGAATGCCACATACAAGTTCAGCCGTTTTCCGAAGTATTTCTCGCATACGTTCTTTGAAGCAAACGCTTAATACACATATCCTCTACCACTTCTGAAACCACACTGCTTCTTCCGTCTGATGCTCTGTACATGCCTTCCCCCCTCACAATCAATGCCCTCCCGTACAGCTTACCGGGTACACTTAGCAAATTTATATCTGTGTAGTGTGAACACTCACCTTTATCTCTTTGCTTTTATACAGTGGCACTATACATGCTTTCCGCCAGTCCTTAAGCACCTAACCATGATCCAGTCTTACACTGAAAATCCTAACTAACCAGTGGATTACACATTCTCCCTTTTCTTAGATTCGACTACGATACCATCCACTCCAGCCGTTTTGCCAAATGTCATCTTACTTAAGGCTTTCACCACCTCTTCTCTCTTCACTAAACCGCTCTCCATGACTCTCTCACTTCGCATACCATCCCGACCCAAACGCTGTACATCTGTCACCCAAAATCATCACACACATCCAGTAGTCCTTCAAAATACTCCATCTCCTCATCTCATCACTACCTTTTGCCACTTACCCCTATGCCTCCTTAACCGATGTTCCTATTTGTTCTTTTTTTTCCTCGCATTGTTAACCTCCTTCTGGAATATCTTATTCTGCCAAAGGTTTACTGATACTCGCTCACCCCCGACTCTCATTTGCCCTCTTTTTTAACGCGTGCATCTTCCTCTTGACCTCCTGCCGCTTTCTCTTATACATCCCCCAATCTTTTGCACTCCTTTCCTCGTGTAAGTACCGCCCGAACGCCTCTCTTTGTCTCTATCACTAGCAACTTTACTCCACTTACCACCCTTTCTAATCTGGCCATTTCCCACCTTTCACATAACACATGCATCTCTCACACATGCCAGCACTACTTCCCAAAATACGCCTCATTCCTCATCCATTCCATTTGCTTCATTTACTCTCATCTTTTGCCATTCTACACTCAATCTCTCCTGTTATTTCTTCCCACATGTCTCTTTTCCAAGCTCACTCACTCTCACTACTCTCTTTTCACTGAGACTGTTTCTTCTTTCTCTAAAACCTCTACAAATCTTCACCTTCGCCTCCTCAAGATATTTTTATTTGATTTGTACCAGTGTCATGTCCCCGGCAAATTTATTGTGCGCCCTATGCTCATTCTGTCAGACATCCCATCAGCTGCCTCTCTCGGCACATCTACATCCGAAAGTCTCTCTTTTACTAGCCTATCAGTTATTATTTGATGCAGTAATCCCGCTGACCATCTTCGCTACTCATATACGTATACTTGTGTATGTCCCTCTTTTTAAACCAGGCATTCCCAGTCACCAATCTTTTTTCAGCACGCAACTCCACAAGTCGTTAATACTGAATATCCCATTACCTCCAAGTATACCTTCAAATGTCACATTATTCACCTTCGCATTCAAATAACCCATCGCTGATACTTGGTCTCTTGCATCAAAACTGCTGACACACTTAGCTTCTTCCGAAACACTTATCTCTCATGATCTTTCTCCTCGTGGTCAGGTACATAAGCTCAAATATAATCACCCATCTCTCACCATCCACTTTCACTGTTACCCACATCAATTTAGAATTCACTTCCTTACAGTCTTTCACACACGCACAACTCGTGCATGAGGATTAGTGCTACTCCTTCCTTAGCTCTCGTCCCCTCACCCACCCCTGACTTCATTTCTGAGACATTTCCAAACCATTCTTCCCCTTTACCTTTGAACATTGTTTAACTCAGAGTCAGTACATCCAGGTTTCATTCCTGAGACATACTACCTATGTTTCCTCCCTTATCCTCTTGGTTATATCCACACACATTTAGATACCCCAGCTTAAGCCTTCGAGGTGGATGAGCACTCCCTGCTTGGCTCCTTATTCTGTTCCGTCTTTAGAAATGGAAATACAATAAGGGGCAGGTTTCATACCCAGGGGTTGTACCATCGTGCTCAAGGATCAGGTTAAAGGTGTCATCATACCTAAGGGTTATACCGTCGTGCATTCACGACAAGACAGTTCCGAAATGTTGTTGCTCTTTTTGAGAATACAGAGATTGATATCACTGATTGAGTTACTCGAGTATATAATGTATGTTTGTGAGGTATTGATGCTGCAGAAACAAACCGTTGTGTCTGCATAGCTTGGTCATGTATGGAACATGCTTGTGGCGAAAGACGATGCATCCACACTCGTTTGACTACCCTGGGGACGTGATACAGCCACAGTAGTTTGACTACCTTGGGGGACGTGTGGTTCACTCGCATAACACCTCTGGGTCGGTCAGGACCCTCTCTGTAGGTGTCCGGTACATCAGGTTGTAATCACCCTCCCTCCCAGCAAGACGCACCCCGTCTTCATCCTAGAGACTCGTCTACTCCCATCCATTGACCATTCAGTGTGGTCCTCCAGTATGACTCGCTTCTCCGACAAACAACTGCTTCACTTTCAGCGGCATTCCGATTCAACCGAGTTCGCCACACCACTTAAGATTCATTCACTGCTGTGCGCAGATCCTGTTGCCTCCCGCCAAATGCCTCTACCACCCTGGTATTTTGTGTTTCTAATTGTCAGTCTTCCTCAATCTTGGCGTCAGTTCCTGGTGGCATGTTAAGCAGCCCGCTCATTAGCATTCCCGTAGTTTATAGGTTAGACGTGGACACTGACGTAACGCATCCCTGTTTCTGCTTCACTCATCCTGAGCTTGTCCTTTCCTCGTACCTCGTGTGGGTTTTCGTCTTATTTCACCAGACATCTCGTAAGAGAGATCCATTATCCGGTAGCCAGGCGCCCCCCCGCCGCCCTCGGTGCAGCGTTACCGTTGGCGCGTCTCATGTTTCCAGTGAATGCAGAACCAGTTCCTGGGCAGGTCGTGCACTCCATCTTGGCTGCCAGTTTTCTGCACACTTACCCAACCTTCGGCCACGCGCCCTCTCCTCCTCCTCCTCCTCCTCCAGTATCTAAAACGTTGTCTGAGAGCGCTTGAGGACCTCTTGACCTACCTCCTTTAGCACCTTCCTCTTCCTCGGCCCGACACCTGCCACTCTCTTCTGCCATACACCTGCGCCAGTATCCCTCCCCAGCAACCTCCTCTCCATTCTTGACTCGGTGTTTCCGTAGTTCCTTATATTAACACGATTTTCCCACGTCCTTATTTTAACCTGATTTCCTTCTTGTTTCGCCGATATTATTTATCGTCACACACGACACCTTCTGTACGTCTCCCCCGGGGGAAAGTTGAGTTGTGAGCTGGTAAATGATGCCATTCCGCTCTTGGGATACATTGCATTATCGGGTTTTCCGACTCTCGTCCCTCCGGTCGTCTTATGTTACAACATTTTCCCGGTGGAGCCGCTGCAGGAACATGAAATATTTTCCTACTGACGTAAGAATGTTTCCGGGACTCTCAGGGATGTGTGTTTTGATTGCCGTATCAAATCTGTCCACCGCGAGAAATGCGAAGTTATGTGCAGGAGTAACCTGGAGTACTGGTGTCCTCACGAGGAGGAGGAGGAGGAGGTGTTGTACGGCAGCACAGCACCCGCCTCCCTCGCCCACACACACAACACTCGCCACTCTCTCTCCCTCATCATATGCCTCACATGTTTGTTTATACACAAGAATATACCCTCTAGTTCCTCCTATATGGTGAGCAGTTAGTAGCCATTAAAGCAGTTTCCCCTGTACCTAAAGTGGATTTTTGTACGTGATATGAAGTCCATAGGTGCAAAATGTAAGGTTTTGTCCATCCATTAGCGGTACAGTTTGCTTAAGGTTATGATTTTCAGAAAGATACGTGTGTTCTGGTAGGGTTCCTCTCTTTTAATGTCGGTATAAAGTGCACAGTTGTGTGTGTGTGTGTGTGTGTGTGTGTGTGTGTGTGTGTGTGTTTGTGTGTCGTGTGTGTGTACATCATGTTTACATGTACACATGCAGCAGGAGTGTCATGGTCTTTCTTATGATGAATCAGGTGTTTTGCTTAACATTGTGGAATCTTGCTCTGCTATCACTCTTGTATTTACCGCTCATCCAGTAGAGCCCCCCTTTTTTTTCTCATGTTGTCCTTCAGACTAGAGTGCTGGCCTGATCATAATACTGTGGACAAGTTTCTTCTCTGCCTCATCCTTCACGCCACTGTATCTGGACCACGCTTTGCGAACTCCTCTACCCTACCTACCCCCCGACTCGACTCATCATATCCTGCTCAGCATGATGGTGGTGGCAAGACGTCTGGGTGTGCTGTGGTCGTCTGGCGGCCCTTTTTGTCCCCAGTAGGAGGAGGACCTGCCAGGAGTCTACCGTTTTATCAGACCAGGTCCCAGCGGCAGGCCGGACACTGGTCATCAGTGGCCCCAGTTTGCCAACCGTAAAAACCAGGCCAGTGGACAGACTCGCCTACCCCTCCTGCTGCATCCCCGAGGCACGACGGTGCCGCCCTGTATTGAGCTTGGATGTACGGTCCCTTGAGCACGACAGTACGGCCCCTTGAGCACGACGGTACGGCCCCTTGAGCACGACGGTATGGCCCCTTGAGCACGACGGGACGACCCCTTGAGCACGACGGTATGGCCCCTTGAGTACGACGGTATGGCCCCTTGAGCACGACGGGACGCCCCCTTGAGCACGACGGTACGACCCCTTGAGCACGACGGTATGATCCTTGAGCACGTTGTTACAAGGCTTGGTTTGGCTTGTGACCTAACCAGCTGCATGACACCCCAGCGCTACTAGCACTGTCGTACTCAAATGGTCGCAGCGTCGTGTTGAAAGGTCGTACCATTGTGGTCAGGGGCCCTGCCGTCGTCATTTAGAGTCGTACCATCATGATCTAGGGTCATACCGTCATGGTCAAGCATCGCACCGTCGTCGTGCTCAAGGGTCGTACCCTCGTGATTGAGGGTCGTACCTTCGTGGTCAAGGAATCAATGGTACTTTTTAACGGTGGCCTTCATTAGGGCTGCAGAATTTGGGGTTCGTGTGGTGTGGGTCCAGCCCTTATCCTTCGGCCAGCCCCAGGCTGTGGCCGGCCTCCCGCCTGCCATATGTTCCTGTACACTCCCACCCTGTGCGCAAGGACGCTTCTCCACTCCTGCTGAACGACAAGGACTCTCCTCCCCTCCTGCTGGACAACAAGGATTCTCCTTCACTCCTGCTGGACAACAAGGGCTATATTCCATTCTTGCTGGAAATCAAGGACTCTCCTCCACTCCTGCTGAACAACAAGGACTCTCCTCCACTCCTGCTGAACAAGGACTCTCCTCCCCTCCTGCTGGACAACAAAGACTCTCCTCCATTCCTGCTGGACAGCAAGGACGCTCCTCCATTCTTCCTGATCGACAAGGACACTCCTATAATTCTGTTGGACGACAAGGACTCTCCTCCACTCCTGCTGGACGACAGAGACGCTCCTCCATTCCTGCTGGACATCAAGGACATCAAGGCCGGGCCATAATTGAAATATAGAGAGAATTATGAATGGGAAAAAGAAGAGACGAGGGAAAGAATTTACGAATTTTTGAGGAGGTGAAAAACCTGTCTTTTAAAATGTGTCAGGTCATAGTTACTGGGAAAGACGTTTGAAGGTAGAGAGTTCCAAAGCTTCAAGGTGTAGGGAAAGAAAGAGCTACTAAAACGGTCCATCCTCAAGTTGCTGACGGCCACACAGTAATCATGTGACGCAGCAGCTGCCGATTATCGCGTGGTCAAGATAGTAGTGGGGGCGCACAAACAGCCAGCTCTCTGGAGCAAAAACCGAAAATAGTACCTATAGAAGAGGGGAAAGTGAACCAAGATTGCGGCTTAGGTCAAGAGGGTCAAGTTTTGAAGTTAGCCTGGGAGAGTTTTTAAGACGGACCGCTTTAGACTCGCCTCTGTCAAGTGATGATGAAGAGCCAGATGTGAGAGCAGTACTCCATACAAGGACGAATCGATCCCTTGTATAAACGGAGCAACTGTTCAGAAGAAAAAAATTTCGACAGCTAAACAGGACTCTCAGTTTTTAGAGTCAGACCTAGCTATTCCTGTATTGTGTGGTTTCTAAGAAAGAGTAGTTCTTACAGTGATACCAAGTATGCTCATTGAGTCGAAAGATGGAATTACAGAACCGTCAAATGAGAGACGAGAGTTGTGAGGAGTTTTCGATTGAGGGATGAGTAGAAAATGGGTCTTGGAGTCATTAAAATTCACTAGATTTCGTCTATCCCGACGATATATCCCGTCCAAGTCTGAGTTTATTGAGGAAGCTGTGGCAAGGCGAGGTACAGATCGAGTGAGAGAAGAAGGAGCAGAATTGAGGGATGTGAATGAATGCATTGTTGAGTCGGCAACGTATATGAGTACATTTGGTTATTAGTGGAGGAGAGGAAATCGTTGATAAGAAGGAGAAAAAAAAGTGTATGAGACGGGACAGGACCTTGAGGGACACCACTGTTGATGAAGAAAGGGCGGGAGGCTGATCCATCAACAACCACAGAGATAGATCGGCCTGAGTGGGAGCTAGATATGAAGGAGCAAAGTGAGGATGGGAAGCCAAAAGAGGGGAGCTTAGAGATGAGACGCCGATGCCACCCCTTGTCAAAAGCTTTGGATATGTCAGTGGCAGCTACATATAACTCCCTAAAAATCTTTCAGGGATGATGACCAGACATTAGTAAGCAGGAAAGAATATCACCTGTGGATCTCGCCCTACGGAAACCATACTGGTGATCAGAGAAAAGACTGAGATTCAAGGTGTCTAAAGGTATGGGAGATAGGGAGGGATTCAAAGACTTTGGAAATGGTAGATATCAAAGCATCAAAGACGATAGTTAGAGGGGTTAGAACGGTCATCTTTCTTAGGGATGGGATGTACCAATGCATGCTTCCAAGGAGAAGGAAAAGTTTTGTTTTCTAAACCGAAACGGAACCGACGAGCAAGCACAGGTGCAAGTTCAGAGGCACAGGCTTTCAGTACCATGAGCCTTGCTTGTGGCCCGAGAGAGAAGCGCTTTTCGGTGGTCCAAAAAGAGATTACGGGAGCAGATGGATGGATACCTTGTAAATATTAAGCGAATGAACAAAATTCATTTGAAAATGTAATCATTTAAGTACATGGTTACAGGGAAGAATAACTCCTAAAAAACTAAACGTTCTTGCCTGTTTTTATATTTTAGGTTGTTGTTATTACTTACCTATGCTCTTTTTTACCACACTAGTGACTGAAGACATTTTCGTTTATGAAATTTCCTAAATGAGTCGGAAGACATAGTTGCCACTTTTTGTGGAAACATTACATAACTGGCTGTCTTGATTCTCAGTGCTCAAACAGTGTGTGTGTGTGTGTGTGTGTGTGTGTGTGTGTGTGTGTGTGTGTGTGTGTGTGTGTGTGTGTGTGTGCTGACCAAACCACCGGGGAAGTCCACACTGCTGGAAGACACACCAGGGAAGACACTGTAGCGCGGGAACTTCAGGGAAATGCCACGTACCACGATGATGGCTGGTTGTGGTCTGGTGCAGGGTGGGCGACGGGTGGTAGTGGTCAGCCCACTGTTCATCCCTCCCCTGGTCCTGTACGTGTCCTGGGGTGTTACCTTGATGGGTCATCATTCATGGTTTCCATGGGCAGGCGTGTAGGTAGGTGTGGACCCTCCCTCACCAACACCTCCCTCACCAACACCTCCCTCACCCGGGTCTCAAGCCTTCCCCCTGCTAAGCCACGGGCAGTCATGACTCGAACCTAAGAAATTAGGTATCTTTAATGCCTCTTATTCATGCTGCCTCACATCATGATGTAAGCTGGGATTTTTCTGTAGCTCTCTGTATCGTCTTGTAGCGGCCGTGTGTGTGTGTGTGTGTGTGTGTGTGTGTGTGTGTGACTCGGTAATTATTGTTTGTAATGGGGTGGGAATAGGATGGATGCCACCATACAAGGTTCATCCCTGGTGAGCGAGAGGAAGATGAGAGAGTAGTCTCCACCCAGCACCCCGGCCATGCTAGGAGGGAGGGAGGGAGGGAGAGAGGGAATGGGGGGGGAGTCTCCGTCTTTCTCCGCGGAATGTGGAGCGCGGCCACCCAACCTCCAGGATGTGCCCCGCACCTAACACACTTACCTGCTGCCGGACCCGACATTCACCACACTCTCTCAGTTTCCTCATCTGGCCAGAAAACCGTGAGAATCTATGGAAGGAGTGAGGCGATGCCGCCCCCGTCCCCCTCCTCTTCTTAAGGACGGCGCCTTAAATCTTGACGCGAATTTTGGAAGATGTGAGGCAAGGATAAAGTGGGTGGTGGTCCCGAGCAACAGCTGCCGTCCCTCCCTCTCCCTAATAGGGAGCGGTATGCAAGGCGGCTCCTACCGGAACATACAGATGCGTACATGATCGGCGCACACATCTGTATGTATACATACGACTTTCGAGAACGTTCGTGCCGTTGTCGAGTTGAACGTTGGTACCGCTAGTCATCATTGTAGAAACGGTAGCGTTGGCGAGGTCTGATAGAGATGAAAGAAAAGGTCGATCATATATGTACGTATCTGGTTAGGTGACATGGAAGTTAGTGGGGCATCTTACGGTTACCTTGTGTTTGTATGGAAGGCTCGCATTCAGGGATGCGTCGAGGGAAGGATGTGAGGTAGGTGTGTTGGGGGGTGTGTGTGGAGAGACGTTCGGAGATGACGTGCTCTTGGTGAGCTTTTGTGTTGACGGGGACCTGAGTGGGACCCAAGCCAGCAGGAGTTGGCTGTGTGCCTCACTGGCAGGCGAGTCCTGTGTCTAGACGCGCCCCACCTGCAGGAGAGGCGGCCCCTGCTTGACGATGGCGGGAGGGGGGCGGGAGAGGGTAGCTGCTGGGGAAAGTTTGGCGGGTCCTCGTACACATCCGTGTGTGGGAGATCCAATAGCTGTGTCCCGCAGACTTGCCTCGGGTGTCACCTCACCTTCACACCACCCTCCCTCCCTCACTCCCTCAGCCAGGGCCTCACCCCGAGCACACACGCGGCGCACAGCACCCATATACTTTCTTGCTCACGAAGGCCAGGTACAGTTGTGGTGCAGGGAGAGGTGTTGTGTCCGTGTGACCTGCAGGTAACCCCATTTTAGCGGGTGTGTGAGCGGGGCAGTGCAAGCCTCGGGGGAGAGCGATGTAGGGTCCAGTTCCGTCTGGTCCGGGGAGGGCGCCGCCGTTTGTAGGTTATTAGCTCAAGGTGAACCCAGGCGTCCTCCCTCCTGCCATACGGCTCAGTTTAGCCTGCCGCCTTGCCTCAGTCCACCTGTACTTTACCCGCTCGAAAGCATCGGGTGAAATCCTCAGCCTTGCATTATTGCTGGCCATGTGAGCATCAGACTCGGTGTTGGCGAATCGTATCCTTGTTCTTGGCGGTTGGCGCCGCGAGTAATGCCGCCCCAGCTGCCTCTCCCGTGATGCTTCACTGATAAAGCCGAGTTATCACGCTGGTAACCTCTACACCAGTTATCTCTCTCATGGCATCAGATTTACTCTCGGGGTCAGATACGTTGTGGGGGTTATTTCAGACTGGGAGCCCACATGTGAGACATGACTTACATTTACTGTGGAATGTAAACGCGGTTATATCAGAGTTGTGAGAAAAATACATGAGAAAAACGAGAATAATTACGGATCAGATCTACCGGTTTTTCAGGACGTGTTTACAGAATTATGCATCAGATGTTGATAAACAGGAGACGTGTGGGTCGGATGAGGGGTCTGGGACTTTGGCCCCACCCCAGGCCAGGGTGGGCCGCCGCCCCTCCTCACACCCTCAACACGTGAGTAGTTTAACTCCCTCCAGAACTGTTGACAGCACCTGACGGAAGACCATCGTAACGGAAGTGACGGTAATCGTGATGACGGGACCACAGGGGACCACGACTGTCAAATATATTGTCAGCAACAAAGAATGAATGAAAAAGTACGAAGATCCGTAAAGGAGAAATAGTGGGAACTGACGAAATGTAAGGTGGAATGAATAGGTTCAGGGTAAGTATAAATCACAGAGGTGCGCAAGAAACGAGACAAAGAAATGGGGCTGTGTTGAGGAGGGAAGCGTGAGCAGCGGCCGTGTAGGCTGGGGTGTCTGGGCCGCTCAACCCGGAACCGGGAGGCTTTTCCCACACACACACACACACACACACACACACACACACACACACACACACACACACACACACACTCTGTCGCCGTAATACATATGCGCCTTCACGCTCCCTCACTCTCTCCCCTCCGCGCTGCTCCGCCTATTCCAATCTGATCACCTAAACACAGAGTAGATTTGACAAGTACCCTGGTGAAGAAGGCCTTCAGGCAGGGTGACAGGTACAAGTACCCAGAGCACGCCTCCAGTGTTGAGCGCTCGGCTGCGGTCCACACGTGTGATGGTACCTGTTATAACTGTGCGGCCTGAAGGCTAGGCTGTGAGCCCCGGGTTCGCCCGAATGAAGGGGTAGAATAACCCTCTGGTTCGCCTTGCCAAAGAAGAATGGCACCACGGACCCCAAACCTTACCCTGGTCAGCGATTTATTAATTTTTTCCCCTCTCCTCCTCGTAGTGGCCTGCGGTGTGGGACACAGTGGAGTCAGTCTAGCGTCTCGGCTGGTCGACCGGTGGGTAGGGTTGTCCACGTATTCCTTTTCTGAAAACTTTACGCAATGGATCACTGCAGGAGGTGGAGCTCGTGTGAGACAAGACGGGGCAGACCAGACCAACGTGAACATCAAGTTAACTCACGCTGTAACACACAGTTAGGTTACAGGTTCCCCCGGGTGACAGTGCAGAGCAATGTCGTCTCCTCGTCTGTCGCACACAGCGGGAGGCGATGGACACATCCATGCCACCTGTGCACGTCACCATAACAGCGGGGGGTGGGAGATGTGTTCGTTAGTGAGGATCCACAGGTCACTGGGTTAGCCCTAATGTCCTGTGTCATGACCCTCACCATATCTGATTCTAAAGCAGTTCTCTGCTCTCTTATAAACATGTGTTTTTTAATATGTTAGCTGAGACGGCACGGGCAACTGGATGCCCTAATCAAGGCCATCTCATTGACGCAGTATGTATATATATATATATATATATATATATATATATATATATATATATATATATTATATTCTGGCCTAGCCAGATATCCATTTTATCGACCAGCGCTCTATGGGAAGATGATGAACAGCTGGGTTGCCTGTGGGCTGACTGTCGCGACCAGGATTCGAATCTACGTGGGTTCGACCCCGAACGGCTCATGAATGCGTCAAGGTCAGCAATGCCAACCGCTACACCACGCAGGTCCATCTAGTGTGTGTGTGTGTGTGTGTGTGTGTGTGTGTGTGTGTGTGTGTGTGTGTGTGTGTCCAGAATACAAAACCATCAAAGTGCCACCAGGCACAGAGGGCGTAACGCGCAGGTCCTCTAGATTCCATCTCATTTACGGTTCGATCCTCATGACCTCCCATTTTTTTTTTTTTTTTTTGACAAGATGGTTACACACAGGCTCTTATGAACGTACTCGTGATGCCATCGAAGACTTAACTGAACGCAGTGAGGGTGTGTGAGAGCCCAGGTGACGGTAGCATCAGGCACTGTACCACTAAACACTGTCGTGGTAAACACAACACCAGACACAGACATTGTCACAGCCAAGATAAGGCTGTGGTCCAGATACAACTGAGAAGTTTTGAGTCGAGCAGGTAAGAGGATGTAGGCGTTGTTGTGATGAACCATGCGAGCGTACGGTACCTGACTCCATATTGGAATGTCTCGGTATCATAGACGTGAGGCCTCCAGCTCTCGGATATCATGGGATTTATAACTCCTTCACGGACGTACTCAAGGACGCCCTACTCCATGTACCCGGCCTTTGTAAGCCCGTCAACCTCACCAATGTAACAGTTGCACCCATACAACCCAGATGTGTACTATCCCATCACACTCCCATCTTGCCCACGTCTTAGCTTGTACCCTGGTAAAAGCAGTGATGGAATGAAAACTAAAATTCTCTCGGATTTTCATTTAAGTGAATTTCGTTGTTGTTATAACCAGTGGTGTTTTCCCGCACTCAGGATAAGTTTTGTAAACACTAGAGACGAGGACAGACCTCAGAGTTCTCCACTAGGCGTAGATGTACACAGGAGCTGGTGAGTAGGGGCAAGGCGGTAGCGTACAGCTGTAGTAGTGAGTGTAGGCGTAGAGTAAGGGTTAGTGTGGGCGTGGGTATGGGCGTGGTGTTGAGAGGGGGATGAGGACTGCCGTGGTTGCCGTACCAGCTCTTACTTCCGGGTTGGTAGTGAGTGAGGGGACTGGGTGATGGCCGCCACCACCACCGCCACACTCTCTACACTACACTCAAGTTGGTGGGTTGACAGTGTCGTCTTGCCCGCGCCATGCCATGTGACACTGTGTCATGCTGCTGCCCAGGTGACCGAACACAGGTCTCACAACACATGGGTGTTTGTTCTCACTCACATAACATTTCAGGATACAGTTTCAGCAGGACCTGGGCAACAACCGCTGTGGCATTAATGGTCACGTAAGAATTGTATGATAGACATGTTAGCCAGTGTCAAGTATGTAGTCTCACACTTGATAATGCACTTAAGAGCATGATGACACTATTAGTATACTTAGGGAAAACTTTATGCATATCATATGTATATGGAATTAAGATGCCATAACCTTCCCCTATACATTATGGCGAAATCTAATGTTAGTTATAATTCTTTGCCTTGATCTTGAATAACATGATGAAATGTTATGTCAATATGAAGAAGAGCCTCGAAGACATGAGCATTACAAGATGATGAACAAAATAAATATATATTTTCTCCGGACGCGTGACTCCCTTCCTGTACCTACCTTACTGATGGTATATTTTAATGAGAAAGTCTTCAGTGTTCCTACTCTACATAGACGAGCCGTTTGTGTGATGGTATGGGTGAAAGGCACACAGCAGGGAGTAGGTGGAGGCAAGCACCAAGCTTACAGTGGGCACAGGTTATCCCACACGGGAAGGCAGGTAGCTGGGTGGGTGGCAAGAAGTCGAGGGGGCTTCTCCTGCCGAAGAGAGAGTGGGATGCGGGAAGCAGTGGTCAAGGTATTGGTCATAATGCAGAGGGTCGCCACGGTTCTTTAGACTATAGACGTACAGGACATTAAGGTACAGTCAGATCTAAGATTATTAATGTGTGTAGTACACTGACGGTGATAAGACAAAGGAGGTGTCAGAGTGTATTATAAGACATACAGTAAACACGGATGATACGGAAGGTGTGTGTGTGTGGGGGGGGGGCGTAACTCAACAAGGCAGTGAGGAGAATTCTTATCAAAGAAAAGATCACACCGGAGCAAACACGCACCACTCATAACATTGTCACGGACTTAAAATCCTGGATTTGATCAACCAGCTGCAGTGAACGAAGACTGTCAGATTAACATTATGAAAGGGAACCTGTGTTAAGTGGTGGTTCCCCCCCCACCCCCTCCACACACACACACACACACACACACACACACACACACACACACACACTCACTCACTCACTCACTCTATAACGTTCCACGAACTTGAGGGTTTGATGTCTGGCGCTCCCCTCTCTTTGGCTGGGGTTGATTTATATGTTTAGGTGAGAGGGTCATGATATTGTTGTTATATTTCAGTATTAGCGTCAGCAGTATATGTTTGATGGTATCCTGACTAGAACGCTACCGGCTGTGTTAGTATTGCACGTTTGCTGTTAAAGTTTGGTGTACTACGATGTAAACACTGGAGGAGGAGGGAGGAGGTTTCCCGTGCAAGCTGAACCCCGTCAGCACGGCGTGCTCGAGGGCCGTACCGTCGTGCTGCCGTAGGGTGGGAGCGTCGTACCATCGTGTTCCGTGGTCGCACCGTCGTTTTCAAAGGTGGAGGAGACGCGTCGGTCCCTGATAATGACGACAATGCGACGTGTAGTGTTGCCGGGTCCTGCTTACGTGTGTGTGTGTGTGTGTGTGGTGTGTGTGTGTGTGTGTGTGTGTGTGTGTGTCATAAGCCCACCGGGTCCCTGGTCGCACACCCACATGGTGGGTATGCTGGCCTTAACCTTTGACTTTGTGAGAGACGTTGATATACTAGCTCACTACCTCACATGTCAACACGGATGGAAATGAAGAGAATACGCATAATCATTACACTGTTACTGACCCTAGGCTATTATTGTACATTAAGGTGACTTGTACGTGGCGCTGGTGAGGGGCAGGCAGGTGACTTGTACGTCGCGCTGGTGAGGGACACGTGACTTGTACATGGTGCTGGTGAGGGACACGTGACTTGTACGTGGTGCTGGTGAGGGACACGTGACTTGTACGTGGTGCTGGTGAGGGGCAGGTGATTTGTACATGGTGCTGGTGAGGGACACGTGACTTGTATGTGGTGTTGTGAAAGGGAGGAGACTTGTATGTGGTGTTGTGAAGGGGAGGAGACTTGTATGTGGTGTTGTGAAAGGGAGGAGACTTGTATGTGGTGTTGTGAAGGGGAGGAGACTTGTATGTGGTGTTGTGAAGGGGAGGTAAGTTGTATATACAATGAACAAGTCAGTTTTTGTTCTACGCTGATGGATAGAGTCAAATTGTCTGGTGATCACTGAAAAACTGGAGGTAGTGATGTGGTTGTCCTGGTCTAAGATCAGGAACACAAGTGACTCGTACAGCTGATCAATCTTGTAAACATTGTCTTAACTTCAAACACTTGATACAGAATAACACAGAGAGGAAAATGTTGGAAAATGATTTGATGGTCGAGTTGATTATCCCTTTGGAACAACGGTACGATCCTTGAGCACGACGGTACGATTATTGAGCCCAACGGTACCATCCTTGAGCCCAACGGTACGATTCTTGAGCCCGACAGTCTCCGGAATATTGAGTCGTACACAATCAGTTGAATCATCAGTAACCAGTCTTATCAGAGGGAGGGTGAGGCAGTGCAGATAATGTCCCACTACACAAAGAGGGTAAGCTCATGTGATGTACGGGGGTGGATGCGACCTCTCACTGGTGATGTACGGGGGTGGATGCGGCCTCTCACTGGTGATGTACGGGGGTGGATGCGGCCTCTCACTGGTGATGTACGGGGGTGGATGCGGCCTCTCACTTACCTTTACAACAACAAGGTCGACATCAGCACAAGATATCCCACTGGAGAATGACACATATCAGCAGTGAACACCTCACTTGCTCACACAACATAACTTGTACCATGAACCACTTTAGAAAAAAAACAAAAAACAAATACTCGTATTTCAAGTAATATTTGATAAGTTTTTTTCAACTAGGAATCGTGAGTCATGCCTAGTGAAGCAGGAGTTGACCTGGTCACAGGCCTTGGTTGCTGGGTAAGATGTCATAGCTGTCTCCATCCAGCACTGTTGTTCCCATCCTGGGCTAATGTTACACAGGGGAGCATTCTCCTTATTTGTCATCGTCCATCACACACGACATTACTGGTGTATACATAACCAAGATATAAGGTATATTTCTTCGATATTGGTGTTACATTTTAGAGGATGAGAAGTATTTGTAAACAGGAGGTTAGGCAAAACATCTCCTTGTATTCGGAGATGAATGATGGATTCCTTCACAACACGAGATTGTTCAACCTTGAGCTGTTGTTTGGAGGGAGGGAGTAGACATCAAGACAAGGGAGCATATCTTCATGAGTCTAGGGATGAACATCATCAACTCTCCCTGGGTTATTCATGTCTCCAGTCACGGTTTCATGTACTGAAGTTGTGATGGCTGCTATCGCTTATCACACAGCCACTCCTACACTGTGGCTGTTGTGTTGACTTCCCTACCTCTCCACCGCCTCTGACCAAATGCATCCGTGATGAGTTTAGCTCCTACACGCGGACCCTCTACTGCTGGGGTGTCAGGGGAGTTAAGCAGGTGAACCCGTGGTCGAGTGCTGATGGTGTGAGTGGTGAGGACTTTACAGAACACTTCTCAGAAATAACCTTGCCACACGGGATCAGCCTCACATTGTAGTGGAGTGAGGGACACTTCCTTATAACCCACGCTGATGGGCCTTGGCTCGTGACTTGTACGTGCTAGTGTATGGAGACTGTGACTTGTACGTGCTAATATGTGGAGGACGCGACTTGAACTTGCTAGTGTGTGGAGGACGTGACTTGTACGTGCTAGTGTGTGGAGATTGTGACTTGTACGTGGGAACAGGAGTACGTGTTGTCAGAGTGGGGGGGTATAATATGGACACTTGGTGGCAGTAGGCACGTACCTGGTCCTGCTGGCTGGGGGAGGTCGGTCTGTGTCCGTTCCTTCTACCACAGGGAAGCACTGGGGAGGCATGGGACGCGGAAGCCCAATATGTAGAAGGTAAAGAAACGTGTTATCGTACAGTCTTCGTCTGTCAACGGGAATCACCATTCTTGACACAACTCTTTTGTTCGAGTGAGGTTTGGGCGTAACATGTTGACCCACGGTAGTACAATGGATAGGAAATACGCCACAGTGTGTGTGACAGTGAAACATTACCCTGGGACGTGTACTGATTGAATGTCTAAACTCTAAGAGGTCTGAGAGTCAGATGTGAATGACATCGTAACTGTGGAAGGAATAAAAGTATTGGGGAATTTTCAGACAATAATGTCTGTGGAAGTAGATTTTTTTTTATGAAAAGGAAACTACAGTATATATTTACATATGGATATTTTTTCATGTTAAAAAACGTTCAGCAACCATTAGGTTTTCCTGTTTACAGATTTCACAAAATGAACCAAATTCAACAGGTGTGAAGGTTGTGGAAACCCCTCTGCTGGTTGGTATTAACACGGACTCTGCCTCGTGATTGCCTTAATATAAATCAGTGTGTGTGTGTGTGTGTGTGTGTGTGTGTGTGTGTGTGTGTGTGTGTGTGTGTGCGCGCGCGCACCTGAACCAGGTATCCATTGATCAACCATTCCACGGGGAGGATGAATACGTGGGTTGGTTGTGGGCCTTGCCGCGCCCAGGAATGGAACCCAATTGGGCCCGTGCTGACTCATGGTCAGCAACGTTAATATATATATATATATATATATATATATATATATATATATATATATATATATATATATATATATATATATGTATGTATGTGTGTGTGTGTGCGTGTTTGTGTGTGTGATCGGATGGGTTGGAGGGAGCCGGGTGTTAGCAGATCATGTAATGGCCTTGCACGCCTGTCGTCCTTTAAGTGGATTGTTAAATATAGGACGCCCCAGGAAGCACGGTGATGATTTAATTAGTAATTTATGGATTCTGGGCACAGCGGCTGAGGCGGGTCCCAGGTGACGGCCGGCACGCGGGGCACCAGTGAGGCAGGGGGACACGTGAGCTACGGGCGGCCTTCCTGTACAACATGGGTAGTCACGTACCTAAAGTCCTGCCTCACCTTGACCCATTCTCCTGCTGACCGGTAATGTGTCACAGTAACAGGCCTCCAGCATGCGAGGTGCCACTTGCTATTCACGTCGTGGCCCATGCAGGATCCTCTGACTTGGCTCGAGTGACGCGTCAAGGCAGTGGTTACCACTGCTAATACTTTCTTGCCACTCTCACAGACTCTCGATGATGCAGTCGATATATCGTAGCTCTGTGTCGGGGAATTGGTAGTTATTAACATCGAGGACGACAGGCGTGATCGTTCGGGTGTGATGGCTCGATCGTCGGCCCGGTCGTTAATTAAGAGTCGGGTCAGTGACAAGGCCATCTTAGCGAAGGGTCGCGCTCAAGAGGTTAATGGTGAGTGTGGTGGTGGGTGGTGGTGGCGACAGCGGATAGGAAGAGATCTCGATGAGGAGAGCTATTGAAGGTGGGGAGGGTAGGGGGGGTTAGGGAGGGGGAGGGGTGAGGCGAGGCGCGGGTGGCTGAGGAGGCCCGGGCTTGCTGGCTGGTTGGCCGCGGTTGTGACAGTAGACAGCGGGAGCTGGCGGGCGGTGGAGGGCGTGTGTGCGACGCTGTGGAGTGTATGGCCCACCTGCCTGGCTCTCTCTCTTGATGTTACTTGCTGCCACCCGCACCCGTCACTCAGTCGCCCTACAACCTCCACACCACGCTCAACACACCAACACTCTCTCTCTCCCGCAACACTCACCCGGCCAACACCAACAGTGAACAGTGAAGAGGAAGATAGTTTGTGTTATTTGGAAACAAGAGAATACCGGAGGATGTGTCAACTTTGCTGAAGTGTCGCACGATCAGTAACTAATACCACAAGTGTCAGATTATTTATTATATTTATATTTATGTACATGTACGACAGTAACTAGCACATCTGAAAATCATTCAGTACGGGAACAAAGATATTTACGATTTATTTAAGAAATTGAATACATAGCACCGCACAGATATTCCCTTTGTCGTTAAGACTTATAAGTGAAGTGGAGATAGAGTGTAGTGAAGTGTTGTAAGTGCGTGTTGTATGGTGTGCGAGGAGAGTGTTAGCGGCGTGGTGGTGGTGGTGGGAGGCTTGTACCCGGATCTGGCGGGTGTGTCGTGCTGGCCCGCCCCACCATGCCCCCTCCCCCACCCTAACACCATGACTATTGTATCTCCCTACTGCTCGGTAAGTCACCACTACCTTCCACTCCTCCTTACCCACTGTACTACCCCTGCTCCCTCTTGCCTTGCCTGCCTGTCACCAGCCCAGGTGTCCCGCCGTCACGTACGCTGGCCATCAGCTTGGGGCCACCTGGTAGGGCGCCACGCACGCCTCTCCTGTTCTCTCCCGGATGTGGCCATACACTAACCCTGCTTATCACTGTCACGCTTATTATACTCGTTACTAACATTTCTCTCCTGTTGGGCTTGTCGCTCGGGAAAATTTTGATCTCTCCCGGGAGCAGTTTGTTGTTGGCGATACGATTATGCAGACTTCAGTAAGGGAGACCATAGCCAAGATTAATTACGTGTCCTTGGTCAACCGCACGGTTGGGACACAGCGGTTCCTTGTCTGTGGGACCCTCTGAAAATTGCTGGTCTTTTGCCACCGTGAGTGACTTTGTTATCATGATTAATGCATGTCATAGTGAGGTGAACCTTTCCACTACGTATCAGTTGAGTACAAATGATAAAGTGTCGCCTCGCATGGAAGGGCCAACGGTTGAGAGCAGATGTCGAACATTGAACTCTTGAGAATATCGTTTTAACGGTTGGTTATCGAGATCTGAAGTCCATTGACCAAGTAGGTGCTGGTCGTCCCCTGCCCTACCACTCACGACCAACACCACCCGCATACGTAAACACACAAATACATAGGGAGAGACACACACAGACCACGTAAAAACCAGTATTTCCTCAGATCCTGTTTCACATTTGTAGGGAGCAGACCGTAGCGATGAGTGTGCAGTACACTGTGATGGCCACGTACCCTCTACCCCCGTGGGGGTTTCTTTGTTGTGCGTTTGCTTATACTTTGTTTGTTTCCTGACACTTGGATGTGTGCAGTGTGTTGATGTTTTGTGTGAGAGGGCTAGCAGTGTTAACGTTCCTGTCGGTCGGTGGTTGCTGGTATCCGTAGCATTAGCGAGGCAGTCTCGTCCAACCTGACTAGTCATATCCGCCTTGTGCATGGTTGTGGCTCCGGTTGGATCAGCGGGCGTTTGCCGCATATTCCATCACTGGTCACACACACGTGTAATGGGCAATCACATAACGGGTAGAGCGTTCAACTCTTGGGCCGGGTTAACGCTGGTGGGGATGGTGTAGGCAGCTAAGGTAAGACATTGGTGTGTGGCCTCCTGGGGTTAGGGTCGTCCGCCACCTGCTTGTGACCTTATTACTCCCCCCCGCCCACCATACCTCCCCAAGCCAGGGCACCTACGAATGATGTCGTCCATCACCTGGTTGTGTGACCTCAATCCCCTTTCCTACCCTGCTAGCCAGGACCGCACCCCATATAACCTTGTCCCTTGGATGAGCTGCACCTCAACGTAGAGCGCCAACCATCGGTCATAGAGGAGCTTCATTACAAAATAGTTTGGCCGGAGATTAGCATGATGAACCAAGTCAGGCCATACTCTTGTTCATCCCTGTACCAAGGACGTACTAGGACGTCCGTGTCCTGTACCAGGCTCATGTAGGCACGTTCCCCCACTCCACACACAAAGACAACCCTTCTCCTGTAAGCTCCGTCTTGTCGTGGGAGGCATAGCCTCGCTTCTGATGTCCCCCCGCACGCTTTTGATACTGAAATGATATCGCCTCCTCCCGCCATCACAGCCACCAGCGGCTAATTAAGCTACCAAGTGAGAGAAGCCTGGAGGTGCGGCGCCAACATGATGCCGTCGCATCTCTTGCCGTCAGGAAAGTGGCGATCGAACTGGACGAACGCTGAGTGCGGTCGTCCGAGGTTCACGCTTTACGTCAGGTGTATAGCGAGTGTGCGTCGGTGAGGAGAAACACACACACACACACATACACACACACACACACACACACACACACAATGTCCGGCAATACGTTTCCAAGAAAAAGGTGATACAGAAACGTGGCCGACCAGTAGCACGTGCACGTGGTCCACTACTACTGTGTCGCAACGACTGGAAGAAGAAAAAAAAAGAAGGTCGTAAAGTGGTGGCAGGTCAGCTGCTCCCGGGGAATATTATATCAGTTTTTACCTGCGTGGTGTAGGAGTAGGATGAGCAGTGTGGGGCCTGGAGCTGCTGCTGCTGCACCCCCCCCCCCCCCTCTCCTAATTCCTGAGAAATGAACTGACTCACACACACACACACACACACACACACACACACACGAGCTAATCGTTGTTGGTATAAGAGAGGAGAGAGCGGCATCATAGCAAGATGAGTGAGGTTAGCACCGCTCTGTTTGATGGTCTTGTCACGTGACTAGTGGATATTGATTGGTGTCTTGAGGCTTCATTAACGACCTGTTTAAGGTAACCTCCAAGTGGTGAGGGTGACGGGAAGACGTTACACACACACACACACACACACACACACACACACACGTGTGAGGACGATGTACTGAGACAATGACGATATATTGTGACGGGAAGTTGTGGCTGTACAGTGGGAGGTGTGTTGTGGCCATTACCACAGCCTGGCTGCCCTTGTCTCACTACCTGCTCCTGTAAACGTCACAAGAAACTGTGTCACCCGGATTTGCAATATATATATATATATATATATATATATATATATATATATATATATATATATATGATATATATGATATATAATTTAATGGTCGTTACGGACGTATGTTTAAATGCCTGGTTATCGTCTCCGTCCCGTGTGTGGCGCGCGTGGCTCATTATAGAGCAGCGGGAAATCTACGTGATGTCCCCTTCAGAGTCCGCCATCTTGCATGGAAATCTCGGGTAGGCAGCACCAGAGGTGGTCAGCGGTGTGTGTGTGTGTGTGTGCTGGTGTATGGACGACTGGGGGGGGATGATTCCATGGCGGGCACAGGCGGGTAAACGTTCCCCTCTCGTCATCAGTGGACAGGAAGCCGTGGTTCCGAGTGTCGGGTTAGCTGCAGCGGAAGCTGGCAGCAGTGTGACGCTCCACGTGACGTAAAAGTGGTTTGCTACTGCCGTAACTGTATCTCTTGGAAGCACGTGGTGCACGACCCTTGGGTCTTGCTGTTGGCTTGACCTGACACCTGACACCTGAGACCTCAGAGAAACTTACATACCCTCCATCTCGCGATCCCCCTTGACCTGTCCTTCGTCCGTCTTCAACCGTAGTCACGTACAGTACCGTCCGTGCGGCCCCCCCCCCCCCCCCGCGCGCCGCTGAACGAGGTGCCTCGTTTGCTGTAAAGCGTCGGAGTGGTTGCCTCCGCCAACCACATCGCCACACGAAACCGGTCTAACGAACAAGCCAGCCAGACTCTGACGGCTTTCGAAACTACGCCTTGATGAAAGGCTACATCCGTGCTTCACCGTGACGCGCGGGCTGGTGTATGGCCAGCCCTGGCTAGGCAAAAGGGCTGGTGCCCGGGATGGTGGACACGAGTGTAGGGCCAGCCCTGGATGGTGGACACGAGTGTAGGGCCAGCCCTGGATGGTGGACACGAGTGTAGGGCCAGCCCTGGATGGTGGACACGAGTGTAGGGCCAGCCCTAGATGGTGGACACGAGTGTAGGGCCAGCCCTGGATGGTGGACACGAGTGTAGGGCCAGCCCTAATCAGAGACTGAAAATCGAGGCAAGCTCAACAACTGTACCTTGGAGGAAGTCCGGCTCAACGACCTGCTGGTGGTGGTGGTGGTACGTGACGTCACTGGGCGAACCCTAGGAAAAAGAAAACAATGGCGGTAAGATCGTCGGTGCGGCTGCGGCGTCTGGCAGACCTGATGTGTGAGGTCCCAGCCTCTCACCTCACCTCACCTCCCTCGTCTGGCAGACCTGGTGTGTGAGGTCCCAGCCTCTCACCTCACCTCACCTCCCTCGTCTGGCAGACCTGGTGTGTGAGGTCCCAGCCTCTCTCCTCACCTCACCTCCATCCGTGTACTTGTGCTGTTGTTGTACCGACCGTGTCACCCTCTCTGACGGCGGCTGTATGGGCGTCTGCTTCACTGTTGTATGCTTGTGTATAAGTGGGCGTATACGTGAGAGAACCGGTTTGCATGACGTGTATGCTTGCGCGCATGAACGTTTGCGTGTGTGTGTGTGTGTGTGTGTGTGTGTGTGTGTACTCACGCTTGTAATGGTGACATCAAACGATGTATTGAATTAAATGCAGCTGCAGGTGTATAATGTCCCGAGGAAATACTGCCAGTAAAGTTAATGGGACGATTAAAAGGGAAAGTGGAGTTAGATGAACAGTATTAACACCACCGTATGGGTGTCACTTTACTGATAGTTATTGATGGTGTTTACAGTGCTCGGGATAGGCATGTTCATGTAGCAGTCTGACACGAAGTCGATGCGGCTGTGTTCCCGAACTGCACCTTAGGGACGAAGGATCTCCTGTTGGCTGGAGTTGATGGGGGTGGGAGTGTTTTTTTCCCCGAACTGCCACATGAATTCTATGAGGTTGGTTGTAGAGACTTGGGTGGATTAAGCAGTTTTAACGTGTACTACGATGGACGGAGGATCATCTTTCGTGCTCTTTCTTGGACTTTTTCTAGTATCCTCTGTTGTATGGTGGGTAGGGAGGATGACCAGGCTAGGAGGCAGGGGGAAGTGTGGGAAGACTGCAAGGATTGTAAACATTCGAGTTCAGATGCAGCAGGGAGTCCCAAGTGTCGTGAGTCAACGAAGAAGTAAGAGATGATAGCAGGAGGACTTGGTGATGCAGCTGACCTGTAGTATCTATCGTAGTGGATGTATGGTCTAAAGTGATATCGAGAAGCTTGGTGATCTGCTGAGCAACTTGGAAGGTGCTCAGTCCTAGCCAGGCACTAAGTGGTGGTGGAGTAGGGATGGAAGTGTGTGTGTGTGTGTGTTGTATTGAGGACGGGTGCACTGGCATATGGAGGAACGCTTCAGCATCATGTCGTAGACGGAGAAAATTAAGCTTTTGAAGATTAGCGTGAAGGATGACTGACCGTAGTAATACCTCGTCTCAGGGACATGGAAGTCAGTGGAGCTACTGGACGGAATTCGGCGTGAGGTGACGTAATGACCCATGTTGTTATAATGTCATAACTCTCTGGCCAGCGGCAAAAACGTGTAGGAAGTGTGGGTGTTCAGTGTGTGGTGCAACCCAGGGTGAGGGTGGGGGGCCGAGCGTGGCCGAGGGTCACGCTAGACTGTAGGTGGTGGAGAGCTGAACTGGGATACTGGAACAGGATGTGGCACCTGGCACTCTCTACCCGTGATGAAACCTCCACCCGCCCGCCAGGTCTTCCCTCCTCCAGCTGTTGACCTGCTGCAGGGACCAAGGCTAGCGGGAGGTGGGTGGGTGGTTGGGGGTTACTGCCACGGTGGGGCGCCCCCCACCGACACCGACAGAACGATCCGCTTCCCATGTTCACCGCCCTACGCTGCTTTCCATCGTGTTAAAGATACAGTGATGGACGGAGACGTCTAAATGGAACTGTGACGGCAGAATTGTGCACGTCTGAGACGATAGCCAATAAGAACTGGTTCAGGGGTGGTGTTGGCCGTGACGTCACACACCTCGCCACCTGATACACTGACGCAGGAGCCACTTATTACTCTGCTGCTTATCCCGTTTTCTTTCTTCGCGAATAAGAAAAATATTTCTCCGTGCGAAATTAGGAATGTGGATGTTGTGTTGTCTCGCCCGACGTGACCAGAGGCTTGTGATGTGTCATTGGCATATTGTAACAGAGAGGGACATGCTTCTCCCTTCTTAACAACTCTCCTTAAACTTCACTTCTGATCAAGCTAAACAAACCTATCAGAAAAGGGAGGCTATGTTTTGACTCGTGTATTTGAGGTTGACCACACATCATTTTTCTCCGTCACATACGTGTAGGAGCAGACCAGCGAGACACCAGTGAAAGTTCGAGTTATTCTGAAAGTTGTGTGGTGTAAGATGGCGCTCCTCTGTGGACTGTTACTTGTGGCTCTTGTGTGACGACGAGTTATCACTGGCATATGGGGCCGGTGTAGAGACTAACATTTTTTTAAGATGGGGAGTTTTTTTTCTTTTCCACCAAGTTCAATCTTCTGTCTATAGTAGTCTTCCCAGCTTAGAATACACGTAGGTAAAGTTCCCGTTCCCTCGCTTCCTCAGCGCTGTGATCATCTCGTCATTACCAATTTGTACAGTACGGAGAGAGAGAGAGAGAGAGAGAGAGAGAGAGAGAGAGAGAGAGAGAGAGAGAGAGAGAGAGAGAGAGAGAGAGAGAGATTTACACAGGTAGCGTCTCGAACACCCTCCATACATGTGTGGTAGCCGCCTGGTCCTTGCCCGTATAAGGAGTTATATGAATGTGTGTGTGTGTGTCTGGGGACTTGAGCTGGATGCGGCAGTGGCTGGGTTGACAAGTTGATGGTGAGCTGTACCTCCAGGTGGTGCTGGCCTCAAACACGGACAAGGACAGACACCAGGACCCTCAGAAGGACTCGGCAGGGACTCCATCCATCCGGACGGTTTTGTGTGTCTGTGTTGCTGGAGTTCATGGATGGTAACAGCTAATGGTCGTAAAGCCAAATCGCTAACTACACGTCAGAAACCTTACCATATGTCAAGAATCCGTACGGTGCGTCAAATTCCGAATTTATACCGTACGTACAATTCCGTATCATCCGTCAAAACCCGTACTGTACGATGAAGCCCGTGCCATACATTAAATCCGTTACCATACGTCATAACCTGTACCATACGTCATATCGCTTGCCATACCAGTCGTCAATACCTGTGAAGTGAATGTGTTTGTGCTGTTGTTGTGGAGCGGCTGTCGCACAGGAACACTGTACTGCTCTTGTGTTGTCCTATGGCTCCCATATTGTTCCACCTGTTCCACTGGTCCTTCACGCAGAGTGTATGTAAAGTATTGTTACACGTTTACCACTGTTCCTTTGCGTATACTGCATGCATGACATTTTGTATCAGTTCCAATGTTCCTCGGTATAAACTGTATGAATAATATTGTTGTTCGTGTTCCACTGTTCCTCTACGTACACTGTGTGTATGATGATGGTTCTCCTTTTACATTGTCTTCCTACGAAGAATGTGGCTCAGTCCAAACACGGTTCTTACTCAGCTTCGATTTTATTATAGAAAACGGAGTAAACCATTACAATGGCGTTGGCATCGTGAAAGTGAACGTAGCTCTGACGTCTGAATGACGTAGTAGTGACGCGAACACTTTCACTCCCTTCTACGGTAGGGCAGTAAGGTCTGCGCGAGGCCCCCACACGCTAGTGCCTCTTGTATTCATCCGTATAATGTGATTGTTGTGTAGTTTCCTCGTGGGCGTCACAGAGCACAGGACGTCGGGGGAGTTACTGTGATGCCTGGGTCGGGTTCCCATCCTAGGCAGAACCGAGCGTCAGGTGGGCGTTGGGAAGTCGTCAGCAGCTCCTTCGGGAGATATCGTCAGTAGTAGAGGAGAGAGAGAGAGTGCGCGGGGCGGGGGAGCCACAACCATGCTGCGGGTTATTCAACCTTCGTGATGGCATACGTCTGCGTGGCGGGTGTGTGGTAGCTTGCTCCTGACGATGTGAAAGTCTGGTGGATGTGGCCATACCGCTGCAGACGGCAGCCTTTGCAAAAAAAAAATAAGTGGTGGAGTTGTGGCTGGCAAAGAGTAGTGTTGCTTCAGGTGCTAGTTTCGCGGGCTGCTGTGGGAGCTGCGCCCCTCATGTGTGTGTTGTACATTCCCGGCTGCACCTCCCGCCAAGACCTGCTCCACAAGTGGTTGTGAATCTCCATGCGAGCTGCGGCAGCCAGTCTGGTTACTGTGTGCGTAGACCGACGAGAAGAAGTTGATGAGGTGAATTTTGTAATTGCCTGTTGATTTATGTGCCTCAGAGATAGCTATTAAGTAGAGTGTTTCTCCCTCTGTCAAGTGTGTGTGTGTGTGTAAGGCATGTCATTGTGTTAGAGTATTTAGTAGTTACTTAATAAGGCAAGAGAGTATATAGTAGTTGCTAATTAGGCCTGTGGGTTTATTTGATGTGCTTTTCTAAGGACAGTTTGTTGTTGTTGCAGGATGTGGTGTCCGTGGTGGTGGGTGAGCGCGGGGTAGTGGGCGGCTGCTTGCTGACCGCTATGTCCGGGGTGGAGGCACCACCAGAGGCCGCCCCTTCACCGCCGCCCTCGCCACCCCACACCGCCCACCCGCCCACAGACAAGCTCCACCATGACCCCAGCGTCGGGACTGAAGGCGTGCCGGGGGTGGTGGGCCGCGGCCGACGGAAGCTGGAGAACGAAGACAGCAGCTACGACAGCGACTTCGAGCCGTGCGAGCGGCCCGAAGATGACCAGCACGAGGACGTGTGTCGGACGGTCTCCGACACCCTGGGGGCAGAATTCGCCGAGTACGTCACGAAGCATGGATCTCCCGCCATCCCCACCGTCACCACCACTGCTACCACTTCTACCACGACCGCTGCCACCACACCCTCCTGCACCACCATATCTGCCACCTCCACCACCACACAGACCAGCTGCACCATCTCCACTAGCCTTACCACAGCATCTACGATCACAGCTTCATACACCACACCCTCAGCGACCCCAGCCTCAGTAACCACATCATCTGCCACAGTAACCACATGTACGGAGAGCAAAACAGGTCAGGAGGCGGTGAGAGCAGCATCTCCTGCGGCAAGGTTATCTGCGGCGCCCCCAGCTGTTCCCCCCTCGGTTTCCGTGACCCCTCCCGCACCACCTACGCCCCCGCCAACCGTAACTCTAACACAGCCTCCGCCCGCGGTTACCTCACCTGCAGCCGTAACGAGCAGTGGGGGCGTGGGTGAGGGTGCCCATACCCCGGCATCCAGCCTCCCGGCGGAGCAAGGGACGGGAGTGTCCTGGGTGGTGCAGCGACCCAGTTATGCCTCGCAGGTCGAGTTCGGCGTCAAACTGGGCTACTCGGAGACACTGGTACAACTTGCTCTCCTCAAGCTCGGAGGAACACCCGATAAGGACGAGCTCTTGGCCGAGCTTATTCGTCTGGGAACCAGCATGCCGCGGGCCGAGGGAGACGCAGACGCCACTGACGACGCGACAGATACGAAGGAAGACGTAGATCTGCAGCTGCAGCAGCCAGCCTTCAAGCCCATCATCATTGACGGCAGCAACGTGGCCATGAGGTAAGCCGCTGCTCTGTCATCACTAAACTTGTGTACATTCACTCGTAAGATTTTGACACATGACAAACTGTTATGGACCTTTCCTGTTATAGAGTAATCTAAAGCTTACCTGTAAGATGGTGTATATTAAGCTTACCTGTAAGATATTGTACATTAAGCTTACGTGTAAGATAGTGTATGTTAAGCTTACCTGTGAGATAATGTACATTAAGCTTACCTGTAAGATAATGCACATTAAGCTGACCTGTAAGATAGTGTACATCATGCTTACCTGTAAGATAGTGTACATTAAGCTTACCTGTAAGATAATGTACATTAAGCTTACCTGCAAGATAGTGTTTATTAAGCTTACCTACCTGGAAGATAGTGTATATCAAGCTTGCCTGCAAGATAGTGTATGTTAAGCTTACCTGTGAGGTAGTGTAATATACAACTTTAATATTTGTTGGGATAATGAGGATGCTGGAGGTAACATGTTTGGCGTGGGTGGGTCTGGGAGTCAGATCAATAGCCTGTAGGATTTACGTTTGATGGACGTACAGGTAACCATGTTCGAGCCGCCGCCTTAGGCTCGTGGCTCCTTAGTGGTAGAGGTGGTAAGCGTGTGGTTGTGGTGGTTCCTACAACTTGACGACACAAGGCTTCTCTCTCTTTCTGACCATGGGGTTGTATAGCTGGTAAGCACAGCTGCTGGTACTGAATGACAGCCATCAGTAAGTTAAGAGGAATCTGTGACTCTGTGTTACTTTATGGGGAAGGAGTGGGAGTGATTGAGAGTTTCTGTCACATACGAGACTATACGTCGATTACACGAATGCTTCGGTACTCTTATTCGTAATGGATAATTATTTGTGATTAATTGGAGTCCCATGTAGTGGAGACCTGTGTGTGACGTGGTAGAAAAGGTTGAGTTTGACGTGCAAGGACAGGGAGGAGGGAGACCTTAGCCTGCTGCCACCTCCGTAGTGACTATATAACGAGGAAGCAAGGTGCACCGTAGCCAGGTGTTACCTGCAACCTAAGTCTGAGGTGCAGGGAAGGTTTGCAGTTATTGTTCTGGGGAGTAACAATACACGTCACGTTACTTAGATGAAGCGGAGGTTGGCCACGTGGATGGCTGCCTCATTGAAGTCCTCGCATACCCTGTCATTCCTGGACCTGCGGGTTACACTCCTGATTTACTGTACGTTCTTCAAGTTATGTTTTCTGTCGGATTTGTTTTCACAGTTCATCTGTTTGGTATTCTTTTCACGTTGTCTTCCCAGTGGAAAGTTATGGAAAATGTTCATTGGTTATTCTGCGTTATCTGGTTCACTTGGCCCCGCGTGCCCCACCCTTCCTCTGCTGCATGATTATCCGGCATCTTATCTGCCTGTGTCACTGTCGTGTATTTTCTCTCTACTGTGCACCCGGCGGTCAGATCCTGGCCAGGTGAGGTGCGGACGCTTCGCTTCAGAAGGATGGCGGAAGACAGACTCTGTCCAAACAGCCGGTGTAGTTCCCCATCAACACGTACGTGGGAGCAGCACAGCTGGCAATATGACATTATGATGTAGTAGCTTGCATATTGTATGTTTCCTCTCGGTATCAGTTATGACGGCTGGCGAGTCTCCAGGTAGAGAGATGTGTTGGCGGCACAGTATCCCGCGTTGCGGTCTCCCGCGGCCGTAGACATGACACCAGTCATATCCGGCCGCCACCATCATGCCGCCGTAACTGTACTCCACAACAGGGAGTTCCAGTGTCACCTCTGCCTGTATTAGCCGAGCTAGTACGTCGCTGGCGGCCACGACGTGCGCTTTCGGGTGTGCAGCACGATGAATGAGATGGGATGGTTGGTGGTGAGGGGTGGGTGTGAGGGAGGGAGGCCTCGCCTGGTGTTGGGCAGGCAATGTTTGCATTATAAATCGCTACGTCAGAGCTTCCCGGATCCTGCGGGTCCCACCTGGCGCACACCCCTCCACCCCCACACCTGCGGCAGGACGGACAACTTCGTTGGGTGGCGGGAGGAAGGATGTTTGTAGCGTGCGGCACCTGTCCTTGTTGTGACTCTAGCCTCACCACAGGCAACCATACACCCAGGGTTCCTACACAGTCACCCACTACGCCATACACCTGGCACTCCGTCACGTACAACCAGTGTACCGTATACACAGAGTCCTACACATATACTCACTACACCATACACCTGGGGCTTCGCCACATACACCCACCACACCACATACCTGGGGCTCCTGCACTTACACCTACCACACCATACACTTGGGGCTTCGTCATATACACCCACCACACCATATTATACCTGGGGCTCCGTCACATACACCCACCGTACCATACATCTAGGGGTCGTACACAATACACCCACTACACCATACACCTGGGGACGATCCTGTACCTGCACCTACCACACTAGACCTTAAGTATAGTGGCTGAGTCAGAGTTGCAGGTACGAAGCAATTCAGGACGGTTACTCACCGTTATAACTCCGTCCACGATCATGAATATTTTCATCACTTGTTCCCAGCAGTAACCTGCCGCCCTAGACACAGGGTCTTGGTGTGTGTGTGTGTGTGTGTGTGTGTGTGTGTGTGTGTGTGTGTGTCCCCACGCACACATGCCTGTTTGTTGAATCGGGCTGCATATTTTATGAAAATCATCCTGTTGAACAGGATATGGTGAGGCGCGAGTATTATACCGCCCCCTGCTGGCTGGGTAAGTAAGTACTGGCATGGATGTCATCCTGTATACGTAGTGCTGTACTACATGAGCACGGTGGTAACAGGAGGAGGCGTCTGCACGGCGCGTGTCCCCCCCCCCCCCCCCCTGCGGGTTGTGAGGTTGTAACTCTCTCTGTGGAGGGAAATATCATATCTGTTTATGGCCCGCATGACAGTGTGATCCATTTAGTAAAATTGCCCCAGATCCCGGGAGTGAGTGAGGATTTGCCACCGGGGCAACGATGTTGAGGAAGAGGGGGTGGAGTGTGGAGGGGAGTCCCGTAATGTTGTGTTCCGTTGATATATATATTTCGGCCATAAGGTCGTGGGTCAGTGTCCAATTTGTGGTAGGTTGGTTGTTCCCGGTGTGTACCTGTTGCCAGTGTGTCTGGCTGCACGGGCCGCCTCCTGCCCCCCACACCCCACCCTCATTCTTGCGGGCTGGGGGTGAGGGCCGGTGTGTTTTGGTCATCACTTGCGGCACGCTGGCATCTCCCTCCCTCCCCTCACCCGTGCCCACTGCCTCGTAGATGCCAGGCTACTGGTGTATCCCGCATTCCTTGAAACGATACGGTACCACTTTCGTCAGACGTAATGACAGGTTTAGTCGGAGGGAAGAATTATGAATGTAGAAAAAGAATACATTTGTAAACTGGGAGATGAAATGTATAGCTGGCCTCACGTGCACCTGTGTGGCTGTTGGCTGCAGGTGGTTGAGTGTGTCATTGTTCTGGTTGGGGCTAACAGGATTCAAGGTTTATTTTAGGGAGGGGGAGGATATAGTTCCCTCAACGGCCGCACACTACTAGCTTGGCGCTGAGATGGTTATAGGACGTCTGTCCTGGGCAGCCTGACACTCACGTGGTGTACGTGTTCACGATGCCCGGGTCTGGAAGGAGGTATCCCTGTGGCGTCCTCACTCATACAGGAAGGACAGTAAAACGAGCAGTGCGGTTGAGCCCCACGTGATTCACGTGTACATTTGAATGTACTGAATTATGATCGGTGGTGCTGGTACAGACGAGGAGAACATGTCTTACGCTAAGGTATGAAGACAAGATGCTAGTGGGAGATCCTGGTTGGTGGTGATGGGCGGTGATAAGATGGTGGTGGTGCAGGCGAGGCAGGGCCTCCCTCCGCCGCCGCCAGCCTCCACCACTGACGGCCAGTGCTGCGGCTCCTCCACGCCCGAAAACTCCAACCTGACCAGTCGCGGTGGTTTTCGTGTGCGCATGTCGCGTAACGAACTGATAAGGTATAGGAATATAAGCGGAGTGTGATATTGTACCGGGTACCCGGCAGTTACGATCATAGCTGTCAATGAGAGGCGTTAAGATCTGAGGAGCTGGTTGATAAGGGCTGTGTAGCGCTGCCACGGTGGGTGTGGCGGCTCCTGGCACCCTCGCCAGCACGAGCATAACCACCACCATCACCACCACCCAACTCCACCTCTCTCCACCACACCCATATGTACCACCCTCATCTCTTCTACCCTTCACTGAGACCATCACTACTGTCTGGTACCACCACCTGAACACTGACCACCGCCTATTATCACCTCTACCACTCACCACATCTATCACCCACCACCTCCCCTCCCACCCACGGATCACCACCACTTCCAACACATCTGCTCAGCAATCCTTCAGTTTGACATCCGTCGTTTGCGTTCATTTCGAATTAAACTACGTCACACTTGTGTCGTTATCCAAGTTTCTCGAGGTTTTACTTACAATAACTATTGGAAGCAGAGGAGAGGTAATGCGTTGTAAGTTATATATTTTCCTGGTATGAGAATTCCCCTTCATCATCACAAAGTTGACTTAATACTTTGTTAATACAGTGTTCAGTGCTCAAGGTTATACTGCCCCCCTGATAAGCTTGGTACAGTCCGGACGTCTTGGTAGTTCAGAAACACTCCTATCTCGCCAGTTTCAAAAAAGGAGTATCCACCGATTCACTCGCTTGACTGCACAGCATCATGGGTTGTACTTAGCTAAGGTATTATTCTAGGTATTGTCTCATGTGGGAGATTCAGTGGCGTGGGGGGGCGAGGACGAACTCTCTCCTTGCCCCACCGCCGCCGCCACCTTTGTCATTGCTCTGGCTCATTTCACCAGTGTTCCTCCGTCTACAGCCGCTGCTCTGGCACCTCATAATACAAGCCTACAGCAAGTTATTGGACGATAAATATCACCACTAGTACGTAACCCACGGTAGAGTTCCGGGTCTGGAGGACGGCACAGTAGTAATCTCGGCTCTCCTCCCATCGGGCTAATGAGTCTGTTTCCCGTGCGCTCCGCGCGTGCCGAACGCTTAGGGAAGATCTTACATATCTGTCGTTGAAACTGATTGTCTCTTTGTCTGACGTGCACGTTGTACACTGAGGTACGTTGTCATGACCGGGGGATGGACTAACATTCCACTGATGCCTGTTATGTACAAATGTGTTCGTTGGCTCAGTGTGCCACCCAGGTCTGTTCGCTTACGGACCCCTCCTTACGGAATGCGGGTTTAGGCACGTATTATCTTTTAACATTATTGCTGCTTTTACTGCTGGGCCAGGAGGCCGACCGTGTGTTCGTGTTGTCTGGTGTGATGCGCTGGGAAAAACCAGGAACCCGCTGTCACTACACAAGGCTCAGTTCTTCATGCACGATTATCTCATTTCCTGTTGTGAAGCTTCCACCTCTCTTGTGAAGAGCTATCTTGTTGCTGCCTTGTCCCCACCACCAGCACTGCTTCAGGTCGCTGACCATCACACCAGACGAAGCTGTTAATCATTATCAGATTGTAGCTGTATGGGTACGCGCACCTGTGTGAAATACATTGCATTATTTACCCGCGAAATTTCCTGGGTGGAACCGAAGATAAGGTGCTGTTAGACACATTACATGATGTATAATTACGGGAACTTTAGGTAGGAAACCCAGCCCATAAATTATATCAATAAAATCCTGTCATTAATCCTGGAAGTGTCCATCATTTGATGTTGTTTAGTATCGCCACACGACATTGTATGACGACTGTTGGGCTAACATAATGTGTCTAGGTTTTGACAACGATTCTGGCCGCCGTCATCCTGTGAACCATCTGTACAGTAACAAGGTATTCGAGTCTTTTGTATCTCAGCTGTGACACAGTTGTTGTCATGTTTAATGCTCTATCCCAGTTCTTACTCTGCGAAAAAAATAAATCACTTTTATCATACGCTTTCTCAGGGTGTGATCTGTTTGTACTGTATAGCTAGAGATTTGTACCTTCTTGTGGCACCCTTGTCTTGTTAGGTGTGTATGTGTTTGTCATTGCCTTAAGTACATTACGAGGAGGAAGCTCTGCAGTCGTATGGCCCCACCTATTATACTTCTTCCATCAAACAGTAACATTAACAGTTTCATCTTAGCTTTTTTCATTCATCTCCTATTATGATTTATTATGATAATGTTAAAGAAAATTTCTTTACACATTTTCGAATACGTTAAATTCCTATGTTTCTTGTTGTGGCCTGCGGTTGTTCTATCACTGCGTCTTCCTAAGAACTGTTTGATGGGTCTGTGTGTTTAGTGAGGCCTCTTTTCCATGTGACCATCTTCAGTATATTTACCCGGGTTGAGTTTCATCAGCATGTATCAGACCATCTCAGGATTATGTCTTGGCCACCTTGTAAGAGCAATACAATGTTGCTCACACACTTCAGTTCTCTCATGCCTTTTGCATCATATGCAAGAATACTCAGGTTTAAATCCTGTCTTCCTGGCAAGTGATTAACGTAGATCAAGAAGTGATTTATCCCAGGACAGAATCCCAGTCCAATTTGAGAAGGATCCTCTGACGTGCTTCCCGTTTTCCCTTCCACCGATGTTTTTTTTTTCTGCTTATCCAAGGAATCTCCCCTAATGATGCTTCGTCACCAGTCTCCTATATGGCGCAGTCCTCAAGCACCCCAGCTGCAGATGATCCACCCGAGTCTTCCCTTCTTTTCTGTGGAGCTCGCTGTCTCACAAATCTAAGAAGCGTATTATGCGTGACCTCATTTCCCCAAATACATGTTGGCTGTCTTTTCAGGAAGTTCCTCCTTTGTAGTAAGTCATGCGCTGGTATTTTGATCATCTTTTTCCAGTATTTTGCAAAGCACACACAGAGGTCAGAGTGACTGGTCTACATTTCAGCGCCAAAAGACTGATAGGCGCGACATTTGTCATCTTCCCACCTTGACACTTTACCTTCCTCCAGCTACATGTTGAACATTTCACACGGTCCGTCGGGCGCAATTGCAACACTTTTGAGTCTGTGTCATTCCACACCTCGCGTTTCTGTGAATTATCTTTGGCGGAATTCTGTTATAATGTGTTACCTTAGTGACTTCGATGGTGAGTCATAACTGCTTATACGTACACTGAGATGTGATGTGTAGGTATGTGAGGAACTGGGTCTTGGATGGTGTAACGTGGTGGTGGGATGTGGGTTGGTGTAGGTGTGTTGGCAGGGTGTGGGTTGGTGCAGGTGTGGTAGCAGGGTGTGGGCTGGTGTAGGTGTGGTAGCAGGGTGTGGGCTGGTGTAGGTGTGGTGGCAGGGTATAGGTGTGGTTACAGGGTGTGGGTTTGGTGGCAGGGTCTGGTCGTACAGCCTAAGGATGGTGTATGGCGGCGTGGCAGCAGGGACATCTCGCACTTGGTAGTCGAGGGAGGAAAGATCAGTACAGCAGGGTCTTAGTACCCTCACTTTCCACTAACATGTCCCACATTTGGTCTTCAGGATTTCCTTGGTTGATGATAACTCGTCTCAAGAAATGACGTGCTGTGGTGGGGTTAAGAGAAATAGAATCCGGGTTTTACTCTTCAACTGAGAAGCTACAACATTATTAGACTATATGTACAGACTCCCGTGTGTTGCGTAGCCTCTAGTGTGGTGGATGAATATGTTGTAAGTTATGGTTTTCAGTTGTCCTGGTGTAGACTCTTCAACAGTCATTCCAAGGTATGTTGGACTGAATATTTTGGTTAGTCTATAAAATTTAAGAGACTCCAGTATTTAAGTCTTATACATCACTCTCGTAAACCTCTTAAAACTATGTGTTTTCATAGGTTGTCGATGTTTACAACCATCAGAATTGATGTGATAAACCAAAAGCTATTGAGCTGTATTGTTAGGAAATAAGACACTGGAAAAGCCAATTACTGACTAGCCTCGTATTACTTTTATTGAACGCACCACTCGTTTCACTGCGTTTGTTTTGCTTACTGTTTGCGTCCCTTTCCTCCGTTGAACATAGTCGAGTTATCCAAAACATCATGGGAGGGCCTTTGGACTGCTTCAGAACATAAGTGGACGAATTATATAACTCAGTAATTGAGGCCATCAGCAGCAAACATTTGAGCAGGGGAGATCGGTCCCAGGGAAGCTCTTTGGTTATTATAAACGTTTGAGTTTACTGTAGTCTCAAAATGTAGAGAAAAGGAAACGTACTTAAGAGAAGGTTTATCAGTCAACCACAAATGATGGAGGTGCTTGAAAGAGGTTGGCAGATGCTTGTATCACGCGGAGGCTGCTGACACTCCTACCTCACTGCATTCCTTTATATCATCAAATTGTTTATAGTCATTGCCTTTTGATAATGATAGAGGTTACAAGCATCATAACAGTACTAGGCACAGTTATCAAAATTTGCACCACTTGAGTTTGGCCAAACACGTTTCCATGAAATCAGTTGTAATAACATCTCTGTAATGATAGAGGTTATTACAATTGATCTCATAGAAACGTGTGTTTGGCCAACTTCATGTGGTGCTGATTTTGATAACGGTGCCTAGTACTGTTATGATGCTTGTGGTGGTAGGGTTGGGTGATCCCAACCCTACCACCGGTGGTTGGTATATGCAGTTTCTTTCCCCCCTGGTAATGGTGTGGGCGGGAATGGCTTCAACGAGAGTGGTTGTGTTGATGACAGTGGTCGAGGGGTGATAATAATGATGGAGACAGTGGCGGCAAGCGGTGCACACCTCTGCGACTCTCACTCCATCAGAAGCCTTGCCACCAGGATGTGGGTGCCGCCCGCTCGCTTCGCCAGCTGACATCTCTGAACCACGCCGCCAGAACTCTAGCCTGTACGGCCACTTTCTTTTACCAGACCATCAGTATAAATTAGCCGTAATTTACGAGTGTAATAAGTAACGCACGTCATTTCGAGTGTGTTTGCAAACGTTTTCCCTTGTTACCTAAGATGCAGTAGTGTTATTTTTTGCATTTGCATCGTTCTTCATTAGTTTTCTTGTTCGATATTGGGATTACCTGTTCCTATAGTAGCTCTTATAATCGCTGTATCATGTTTTTCCACGTACACACCCAGCATGGAGCTTTTTTGAATTCCTGTGCTGAATAGAGCATGAATAGGTGGTAGAAATTAGTTCAGGGGATATTATGTCACATCCAACTGCAGTGATGACTACGCGCTTTAGTGCGGCAAGCGTCCCCTGACCTTGCACAGCCTTATGTTGCCATCACCAAAGGACGAGTATTAGGTAATCGTCAGTGAGCTTGTGGAGCTTGCACATTTGTGTTGGTTCCTTGACTGACGAAGGTGGTCCTGCCCTGTAGCTAGGCCCCTTCAGCATACGAGCACTTGGGAGGGAAAGTTTACATCCGCTTTCTATGCTGCGTCATGGCGATTATTTACTGTAGCGGCATCTGCTGCAGGTTCTAGTTTACCTGGTGTTCGTGGTTGGGGTTACGTCCCTGCTCTCCCTTGTGTCCGCTCGGTTGGTCTACCAAACCAAATCCTTGTGTTGTTCTAAGATTAGCAGCTGCTTACACCATGGCGTGCCCAACTGTTCACTCAGCAACCAGCTGCTGTTGCTTATACATTGAAATAATTTCTTTTTATGCGCAATGACATACCAATATCTATAAGAAATATTCTTATAAACTCTTGCACATATTTTTTATTGTTTTTAACACCAAATCCGAATATTTAAACACATGATCTTATTATATCGATGTATAGAAGTAATCGTAATGTTTTTTATCTTTCAGTCACGGCAACAAGACAACTTTCTCATGTCGCGGGCTGCGAGTGTGTGTGGACTGGTTCCGTGCACGCGGTCACACCGAGATCATTGTCTTTGTGCCGGCCTGGAGGAAGGAGGCGCCCCGCTGGGACACGCTCATCGCCGACCAAGAAATACTGCTAGAATTGGAGCGAGAGCGCGTTCTGGTTTTTACACCTTCCCGGGTATGTGGCGGAAAGCGCATCGTGTCGTATGATGACCGCTATATCCTGAATGAGGCAGTGGCTTCTGGCGGCATTGTCGTCAGTAATGATAACTATCGAGATCTAGCGGCAGAGTCCCAAGCCTTCCGCCGCGTGATAGAAGAAAGTTTGCTTATGTACTCATGGGTGAATGGTCGTTTTGTGCCACCTGATGACCCCCTTGGACGAAGTGGACCAACGTTAGATGTATTCCTACAGCGAAGTGCCCGAGACAAACAGGCACCGTGCCCGTATGGTCGCAAATGTACTTATGGTAATAAGTGCAAGTATATGCACCCTGAACGAGGAACAGCTCCCCTCAAGTCTGTGACAGAAAGACTGCAAGAACAAGCTCAACGGCACTATCAGAACAAGGCCAAAAGCAGAGACTCATCACCAGGTAACTTACTGCAGTCTTGTTGCTTGTCTTCTTTATGCACACTGTAATTGGTTGGTGTTTAAATAATGCCATATATATATATATATATATATATATATATATATATATATATATATATATATATTATATATAATTTTCATACATATTTGCCATTTCCCGCTTTAGTACTAAAGAGGTAGTGTCAAGAATAGAGGACTAAGCCTTAGAAAATCCTCACTTGGCCTTCTTTGTTTCTTCTTTTGGTAAGGTAAAAACAAGAGGGGGGTATTTCCAGCCCCCCATCGTACTCCTTTTTAAAAAGTTGCTTCTACGACGCGCAGGGAAGAAGTGGGAAATATATATGGTGACACGCAGGTATGCAAGTTGAGGGTGTGGTAAAGCAGCTGGGAGTGGATGAGATTCCAGTTGAACTGGGGTTTGTGTTGTTAATTAGTTAGAAAGGATTTTCAGCAAATGTATCGATCATGGTAAGGTGTCTGTAGTTTAACAGAATGTCTTTGTAGTGCCTTTGGATAAAATCAAGAGGGTCAGAAGTCAATGTTCAAATTATAGCAGTTCATGAGTGAATGCAGCCTTTCTTCGTATGCTTCTGGATCTTGAGGAAACATACAGTAATAGGGTTGATGGAGATGCTTTGTAGTTGTTACAAGTTACAGATATTTGGTGTGGGAGGAAAGCTGTTAGATGCATATTTTTTTTAATCAAAAGGTAAGGCATGTGTGGTGTTTATGGAAAGGGTGGCGAGGGAGGTGAATGCGAGGGATTTAGGTGGAGGGCCAGATCTTCAGCCTGTCAGAGGTGGGGAGGGGGCCTGGGAGGTGAGTGAGATTTGAATAAGAAACTGCAGAAGTTGTTTTTTAAGTTTGGGTGAGTGTGTGAAAGGAGTAACTTTGAATAAAAGCAAGGTGACTAGATTTAGCAATGGAACGAGACAGGTAACTTGGGGGTTTGAGTTTTAATGGAGAAAAATTAGAGGAGAGTTTTAAATACCTAGAAGTGAATTGAATCTTATGAGCTGAAATGAGTCAGGGTGAATGAGGGGTTGAAGGTCCTTGGAACATCAAGGATTGTGTGGAAAGAGATGTTGCTATCTGGGAGGGCGAAGATGGGCATTTTTTTAAGTTACATGAATCCTAGTAGTGTTGTATGGATGCGAGTCCAGGGCTACAGATGAGCGAGCATGCACAGAAGAGGGTGACTGTGTTAGAAATATGTGAGGGCAATATGTGGTGTTAGGAAGGTTAAGTAAGAAATGATTAGGTAAGAGAGAACAGAATAGAATAGTAATTTTCTCAGACTTTTACAAAAAGTATGGTTCACAGCTCCAGAATAACATTAGCTACTATTTTAGAATGTAATTTATGGTTTACATTTGCAAAACTAAACAATATGACGTGGCAGTAATAGTTGCATTTACTTGTCATTACATTAATTCATCTAAATTTACTAAGCACTGCTCTCAGCAAGAGCGATAGTTTGTTAAGAACAGTTACTAGTTTGCATCAACAAAATACATTTGAATTGGTTGGCCTAGATTTATAATAGTTTACGATATACTTATTTCGCAGCCAAACAGTATCATCATTTTCACACTGAAATGATACATTAGATTCATCATTTACAACATATGCATCACATTTAGTGCAATTTTCCCTCCTCTCATCTTGATATCTACCCACAATTATGAGTTGTTCATTGTTACAAGCTCATAGTTTGCTCATCAGAATGCAGTTACTCTGCGATAATTTTGGAAGATATTCCAATATACCATATACCTGTTTATACATTTTATAATTACCACAAATTGATTTGATTAACAAATTCTTATACCAAGTGGTAATCCACTGATCTTTTAACCTCAATTCAGTTGCCTTTATGAGCCAAGTTGGATTGGTATGTTTTGCGATAACCTAAAGCAAGTTGAATTGGTGTTTTGTGATAACCACACCATGATGAGCTGTAAACACCGTGCATGACTAATTGCAATAGACATGTATACACAGAATAGTGTTTTTACCGGAAACAAATTGCAACCAATAACCAATCATTCTACATTTGATATATATTTTGAGGGGGTAGACACCAAGTTCTCCACACATTATATCAGTGCTTGTATTCTTATGAACACACTGCACTTGTTTAAAACTTTCATCTGCAATAATTCCATCTTCCTCACAACATTGTGACCTCATATTTCTGTTGCATAAATCCTAACTGGTAACACCATAGCATTGAACAGTTCCATCTCCATATCATCTGGCAAATCAAATTTACAACTTATTGCAGTCAGTGAATACATAGCTCTCTTAGCCTGCTCTTGTAACTCTAATTTTCCTTTACAAAACCCACCATTGTAATTAATATACCAAGGTACTTGTGTTTGCTTACGACTGCAGTGTTCTCCCTACCAAATTTAAAAATATAATTATTGGTTTGAACTCTGCCCCCACTGAACACTACAATTTTTGTTTTGCTAGTTTACTTTTAACTTCCAGTTTTAGTTAAAATAGGTGTGTAAAACTGTCAGTGCCCATTTCATCCCTTGCTAACTGTCACAGAGAATTGTATCATCTGCATACATCAACACAAATAAATTCAAGTAAGAACTAACCAAACCATCACTTAAATCTATATTATTACCATTCTAATCAATTAATATCTCAATATCATTTGCAAAAAGTAAAAACGGCATGTTCTTACCCTGCCTCACCTCTTTGTTACATATAAATGTATCAAGGCATCTGTTGGTTCAACCTTATACAGGATCCAATATTACTATACATAATTCTGATTACATCAATATCTTGCCATTTACATTCTCCTTCTCTAGCTTAAAGACTTTTTTGCCACACCTTATCAAATGCTTTCCTAAAAAGTCTACAAATAAACAAAAACTTTGCTCTTTTTTTCCAGCAAAACAGATCAATTATCAATCTAAGCAGAAATATATGGTCAAATATGGGGTATTCGTTTATGAAGCCAACTTGTGTTCCATTAATAATTATGCATTACATTAAAATGTTAATTTAGTACAGAAGTAAAGAGTTTCCTCATACAACTGAGGAATGTGATCCCCCTGTAATTGTTAGGGTCATGAATTTCACCCTTGTTCTTATATAGTGTAATTAAGCAGTAAGTTGTCTAGTTTATCAAAATGCTATGCATTAGCATATTTTGAGTTACTAGGAGGGATAGAAAATGAGATTATTATAAGATCCTTGTCTAAGCTCACATTCCTCCCGACAAGAAAAAGTTTCATAATTTTCATATGCTACCACTTAAAATGAACATTATTTCCAGTAGCAGTAATAAGACCACCAGACTTAAACTATTTAGCTCACTTCTATTCTTGAATACAATTTCAAATCTCATACCCTCCATTCTCTCCGACATTCCCTATATCATCATCATCATTTCTTGTGTCACATATATAGATGACATCATAGCTTTTCCAAAAATCAGCAGATTCTTCTGATGCGTGGAGACTTGACACCACATACCTATATTATTGAGTGATGAGGTGTGGTAATAAGAGTGTGGATGAGACAGCTGAAGAGGATGTGCTGGAAATATTTGGACATGGAGGTAATGAGTGAGAAGAGGTTGATAGTCTAAACAGTATGTCGCAATTAAATGAGACAAGAAGTCCAACTTGTAAATGGATGGCTGGAATGGACAAGCATGCATTTAAAGGGTGAAGGCATGCATGGGATAAAGTGAATTAGAGCAGTGCAGTACAGAATACAGTGGTAATGTGCTGTCAGCAGATTGAGCCAGTTGTGGAGAGGGGACTGTCGTTTTGGTGCATTAAATGTGGCAAGTAAAGAATTGGATGTGAGCGAATGAGACCATTTCTTCATGTATTCCCTGTTACCTTACTGATGTGGGAAGTGGCAAACATGTATGAAAAATAATATGAATGATTATAGATATACATAGATGTGTAATCATGCCGTACCTGTAAGAGGTTACAGCCACAAATGAAAAGTAATCTTTGGCAAGATATGTATAATTAGGAGTACAGTCTTGTCAAAGAACTTTTCACCCCAAAGGAGTTTGTATTTCCCTGCAACTGGAATTAGCACAGCCATGGGCTGCAAGTGCTTATAGAAAGGTCTTAGGTAACACCAGACCTCTTTTCATAAAAACTGGTCCTTGTGTAATTTTGAATAAAAAAAAAAGTTGAGTGGTGTGGGTGAGGGAGTTTAGTACCATTGCAAAGAATTGAGTATTGGATATGAAATAAGATTGTATTGGGAGGATCCTTTTCTTTGTTAAAAAGCCAGTGGTTGTTCTAAGTGCTATCTTTTGTGTAGTTTGCAGCTTTTTTATATCCTTTTTAAAGGGGTGTTAGACAGACAGGTGAGGCATTGTTTAGGGTGGAGTGGATGAATTTTTGTAGAGGATGCTAAATGAGTCTTTGTTATGTCCAAATTTGGTGCCACTTAGTGTTTTGAGGGTATTTAGGGCATTTGTAACTTTTTTGTTGTATTTTTGTTGTGGGATGTGAATGTCATGTGAATCACATGGGATACTTAGAATGGTTGATATTTTGTTCAGTGGGAGTGATTATCCATTCAATTGAGGTGGCTCTAGGGTGTGAGTTGAATTCATGTCTGGTTAAAAGTGTGATTGAAGGCTTGTGTGGGGTTGCAAAAATTTTGCTCTGGGTGAGCCACTGTTCCAGTTGTGTGATATAATGGTCCATGTTTGTTATTGCTACTGGTTGCTGTCAGGGTTTTGGGATTTCATTTTGAGGTCATATGCACATGGAGAGGATGTTCAACCACCAATAATAAATAACAAGCAACCTTTACTCACAGATCTCTCCACCCTCAGCAATCAGAACACTGACGAAACACAGACACACACACTGAAATAACTTGACTAGCACAAACAATCAACCTTTCATCTCCGACTAAAATACACCTCCCCAGACATACACCCATCAGAAACAACACTCCCCATACAAACATGAGTCACACTTTCCCACCTATGCTCTGGACATTATCCATTATTACAGAAACTGATTCAACACATTCTATGACCCTTCCTGCCCCTGAAGCTTTTTATGACTTATGGTCCCCTTTGTGGTGGAAGTTGCCAGCTTCCTGAGTGTTGGGTGAGTTTTATAAATATAGGAGGGACTCTGTGGGTAAGGAAGTAAGTATATGAGGCATATGAGAGTAGAGCAAATTGAAGTAGTGTGGTGCACAAGGTACAGTGTGCTGACTTTAGGCTGAACAAGGGCATGTGAAATGGTCAGGGAGGTCTGTGGGGCCCAGTAGTAGATAGGGGGCTCTGGTTTCAGTTCATTCTATTACATGACAGCTGCATTTAAGCAGATAAGGTTATATCTTCATCAGTCCCTGGTACTACCTTGCTTCCATGGGAATGGCAAACGTATGAAAAAACATTATATATGTCTATATATTTACCATTTCCCACATTAGCAAGGTAGCATCAAGAACAGAGGACTGAACCTTAGAGGAAAAATCTTCACTTTGCTCCTCTTCTGTTCCTTCTTTTGGAAAAGTAAAAACTGGATGGGAGGGTTTTCAGACCCCCCATCTGCATGTTGTAGAAGGTAACTAAGAGAGGCAGGAGCAGGTAGTTGGAAATCTTCCCCTCCTGTATTAATTTTGGAAGAACAGAGCAAAAACCCAAGTGAGGATTTTTTCATCAAAGGCTCTTGTCATATGTTCTTGACGCTACCTCGCTCACGTGGGAAATGGCAAGTATGTAGAAAATATAGATACATATATATTTTTATTATTTATTTTATTTTGCTTTGTCGCTGTCTCCCGCATTTGCGAGGTAGCGCAAGGAAACAGAAGAAAGAAATGGCCCACCCCATACACATGTATATACACACACGTCCACACACGCAAATATACATACCTATACATCTCAATGTACCCATATATATACACACACAGACACATACATATATACCCATGCACACAATTCACACTGTCTGCCTTTATTCATTCCCATCGCCACCTCGCCACACATGGAATACCATCCCCCTCCCCCCTCATGTGTGCGAGGTAGCGCTAGGAAAAGATAACAAAGGCCCCATTCGTTCACACTCAGTCTCCAGCTGTCATGCAATAATGCCCGAAACCACAGCTCCCTTTCCACATCCAGGCCCCACACAACTTTCCATGGTTTACCCCAGACGCTTCACATGCCCTGATTCAATCCACTAACAGCACGTCAACCCCGGTATACCACATCGATCCAGTTCACTCTATCCCTTGCCCGCCTTTCACCCTCCTGCATGTTCAGGCCCCGATCACTCAGAATCTTTTTCACTCCATCTTTCCACCTCCAATTTAGTCTCCCATTTCTCATTCCCTCCACCTCCGACACATATATCCTCTTGGTCAATCTTTCCTCACTCATTCTCTCCATGTGCCCAAACCATTTCAAAACACCCTCTTCTGCTCTCTCAACCACGCTCTTTTTATTTCCACACATCTCTCTTACTTACCCTTACATTACTCGATCAAACCACCTCACACCACACATTGTCCTCAAACATCTCATTTCCAGCACATCCACCCTCCTGCGCACAACTCTATCCATAGCCCACGCCTCGCAACCATACAACATTGTTGGAACCACTATTCCTTCAAACATACCCATTTTTGCTTTCTGAGATAATGTTCTCGACTTCCACACATTCTTCAATGCTCCCAGGATTTTCGCCCCCCTCCCCCACCCTATGATTCACTTCCACTTCCATGGTTCCATCCGCTGCCAGATCCAGTCCCAGATATCTAAAACACTTTACTTCCTCCAGTTTTTCTCCATTCAAACTTACCTCCCAATTGACTTGACCCTCAACCCTACTGTACCTAATAACCTTGCTCTTATTCACATTTACTCTTAACTTTCTTCTTTCACACACTTTAGCAAACTCAGTCACCAGCTTCTGCAGTTTCTCACATGAATCAGCCACCAGCGCTGTATCATCAGCGAACAACAACTGACTCACTTCCCAAGCTCTCTCATCCACAACAGACTTCATACTTGCCCCTCTTTCCAAAACTCTTGCATTCACCTCCCTAACAACCCCATCCATAAACAAATTAAACAACCATGGAGACATCACACACCCCTGCCGCAAACCTACATTCACTGAGAACCAATCACTTTCCTCTCTTCCTACACGTACACATGCCTTATATCGATAAAAACTTTTCACTGCTTCTAACAACTTGCCTCCCACACCATATATTCTTAATACCTTCCACAGAGCATCTCTATCAACTCTATCATATGCCTTCTCCAGATCCATAAATGCTACATACAAATCCATTTGATTTTCTAAGTATTTCTCACATTCTTCAAAGCAAACACCTGATCCACACATCCTCTACCACTTCTGAAACCACACTGCTCTTCCCCAATCTGATGCTCTGTACATGCCTTCACCCTCTCAATCAATAACCTCCCATATAATTTACCAGGAATACTCAACAAACTTATACCTCTGTAATTTGAGCACTCACTCTTATCCCCTTTGCCTTTGTACAATGGCACTATGTACGCATTCCGCCAATCCTCAGGCAGCCCACCATGAGTCATACATACATTAAATAACCTTACCTACCAGTCAACAATAGTCACCCCCTTTTTTAATAAATTCCACTGCAATACCATATATATATATATATATATATATATATATATATATATATATATGTATAAATAAATATATATAATATATATATAATATATATATATATATATATATATAATTATTAAATATTTAGAATGTATTGAAATATTAAAAAAGATGGATAAACAATAGTATAGCACTTATGGATATGAGATGAATATAGATAATTTAAGATGTCATGAAAGACAAGTGATCTATTAGTTTTGGTTTGCGAATTTAATTTAAGAAGTCAGTTGAGAAAGGTTCTTCTGAAGAGTATCGTCAGTGTATTGCTGATAGATGTAGCAAAGAGCATAGTCGACCTGAGTAGTGCGCATAGTGGTTTCTTATGTCTCCACTTCTAGACTCTCATTTTGAGGTTTGGTCCTAGCATAATGCAGATTTTGTAGCTCACGTACAGTCGTGGCCCGCACCTGGAGACAGTCACTTGATTCACAGTTTTGATAAGTGATTCACCTTTTACGCATGTTCCTGACAGAAGCCTCAATCAGCTTGATCATTGCATGGTTGGAAAAGTAGGAAATGGTTCATGAGTATCAATAAGAGAGGATCAGGTACAGTAGGTTACGCTCAATTCAATTGCAGATGTGCCTTAATGGCAGAAAGACCAGATCAGTCCTGCTGCTTGATAATCCAGAAGTTGCAGCGATCAGTGACATGAACCATGACGCTGATTGGATCTTTACATGGTGTGGGAGTCGAGAAATTGCCAGACATTTAGCTTTGTGGATCGTTCAGAACAGCAGCGACAAACAAAAAGCGAGTCAGAAGGAAGTGGTCAACAATGTGATGGTTCGTCGCAGGCTAGAACTGAGTTAGTCGCAGGAGGAGGATGCTTGGATGTCTCGTGGAAGTGTGGTGGAAAATGGCGTGGTGAGAGGACACAGGGTGTTTTCACATATGGAAGCGAGGCACTGAAGGGATGAAAGTCCCTATGCGTATTATCAAGATGGTGGCAAGCGACAGGTTTTCTCCAGTTGGACCCAAATTAGTCAACATGTAAAAACGTTTGTCTAGCATCCGCTGGGGATAGGGGAGAAAGAATACTTCCCACGTATTCCCTGCGTGTCGTGGAAGGCGACTAAAAGGGGAGGGAGTGGGTGGCTGGAAATCCTCCCCTCTCTTGTTTTTTTTTAATTTTCCAAAAGAAGGAACAGAGAAAGGGGTCAGGTGAGGATATTCCCTCTAAGGCCCAGTTCTCTGTTCTTAACGCTACCTCGCTAACCCGGGAAATGGCAAATAGTATGAAAAATATATATATATATATATATATATATATATATATATATATATATATTATAGATGGATAAACAATAGATATAGATCACCTTATGTTGATAATTATGATATAGTAGAATTAATTTAAATGCATAATGAAAGACAAGCTGATCTATTAGTTTTTGGTTTCACATTTTTAATTTAAGTTTTATTTTCAGGTGAGGGTCTTCGTGGCAAGAGCTTATCGTTACCAGTAGGTATTGCTGATTCAGATGTAGCCAAAGAGCCACTAGTACGCACCCAGTCTATAGTGCCATCAGTGTCTCTTACTCTTCCGTCTGCACTTACCCAGGAGACTCCAACTCACGATTTAGGTCCTACCACTACTACTGCTGCTTCCCCTCACTCTCACCGTCACGTCGTGCCCCCGCACTTGGAGACACGTCCACTTGATTCAACAATATTTAAAAGTGATTCATCCCTTTATCGCATGTATCCCTCACAGAGCCCTCAATCCAGCTTTAGATCATCTGCATGGGCTTGGAAAAGTCAGGGAAATGAGCTTCCCATGAGACCACAAGGAGGACCTCAGAGCCAACCCTCCAGTTACGCCTCACATATGTCTCTTAACAAGCAAGGCCCAGATTCAGATCCTCCTGCTTCTGATAATCCTCACAGAAAGTTGCAGCGACAGTTGACACTGAATCCAGCCTATGATTCTCGCCTTTACAAAATTGTTGGATTCAGAGAACCAGCCCCAGAACATTTTCCTTTGGCTGGATCTGTTCAGCAACAGCAGCAGCAGCAACAACAGCAACAACAGCAGCAGCAACAGCAGCAGCAGGCAGCAGGGCAGGGTTCTCCAAGTAGAACCATGAATCGTGATAGTGAAGCTTTGGTCTTCTCTCAAGTGGCAAGTGGAATGACTGGGCGTGTGTCTCCAGGGTATTCATCACCATATGGAAGCAGAGAGCAGCTGCCAGCAGGGATCCATCCACCTCTTGCCCGTCATTCATCACAAGATGGTGCCAAGCACATGGCTTCTTTACCTCCTCATTTGTACCCAACATATTCCCATCCTCATGTAACACGCTTTGCCTCAGCTCCAGACCCAATCTGGGGTGGACATCAGCAGCAGGCAGCTCCTGGGCCACCACAAATTACACGTCTAAATTCCACATCTGACACAAGACTAAATGTTTATGGCAGCAGTGACTCACATTTCTTCTCGGATGTTTTTGATGACCAAATGGGTCGTTTGCCACCATTCCATCCTGTGGGCCCTCAGCACAGTGCAAGTCCTGGCCCAGGTGCTCCTTCACCAGGACCCATTGGTTCAAGACCCATGTCTCCCCAACAGGGTCCTGTTCTCCATCATTCTCCAAGTGTTTCTCCTCGACAGCACACACCTCCACAACAGCCACATTTAACGTCACAGCAAGCAGCAGGAGGGCTGCCCTCCAATTTCCCAAACCCTACAGCTGGCACTGCAAGCCATGAAGATGCCCGCTTACGAGTTTTTTATCACCTGTCAAACCTTTTCCCAGAAGCACAGGTTAGAGCTGTATTGGCAATGTATCCAGAAGAAACAGATCCCCTGAAAATTTGTAGTTATATTCTGACACGTAACCCTGGGCCAGTTGGGTCACGCCCAATGTCTCCTCAACAGCCATCGCAGTCAGGTGTAGGTCACCAGTCTCAGGGTGCCCAAGTACGTGGATCCTCTCCTCTAACTACTAGTTTCTCCAGTCCCCTTCCTACTGCTGCATCCAGTCATGAGGATGCACGTTTTCGTGCATTTTACCATTTATCACAACTGTTTCCTGAAGCTCAAGTGCGTGCTGTTTTAGCGAGATATCCTGATGAAACTGATGCACAGCAGTTCTGTGCCACACTTTTGAGTCGTCTAAGTGGTAGTCAGTCATGAAGTTAGCACAATATAAAAAACTACTGGTGCATATCACCAGGCCCACAACTGCAGCATATCAGAATGTATTTACAACCAGGACTATGGCAATTCCAAGTTATGCAGTTTTCACATTGCTCGTTCAACAAGGCTACAGAAAATAATAACTTCAGTTAAAAGGGTTAAATTTTGTTTTGAAATTCATTCCAAGATATTGTATTGGTAATATTTGTTGTTAGTCCAGAGAAGTGTGATAGTTTAAATGTACTTAGTAAACCAATATAATGAGTGAGGCTGATAGTATTAATGTAAATATTCCAAATGTATGTAAAGTTTGAATATGGTAAAAAATAAACAACAAATTTTTGGGATCTGCAAATGGTCCCCAAGTGAGGTTGTATATATTTCTGAAGTGACAAGCATAAGATGAAGATTAACACTTGATTTCAGAATTGGCAGGTCAAAGCCATTGCCTTTGTGGATGCATTTATAAAGTATATGAATGTTTACCATGCCTGCAGATAATTACTGCTTGTTCAGTTTGACAGTAGTCTATATATTACTTGGGTACTAGCACTGCTGCGATTGCTACACTTTAGTTCAGGACGACAAGCTTCGGTTAAGGTTCTTCTGTTCTTCTAAGTGTAATTGGAGTGTCCCAGTGTCTTATGGACAGACCCGAGAATGTGGCTGGAGCTCTCTTGCAAAGTAAAAGTCACAGCAGTACTGTAAGTTGGAATGGCGCCCGTATCAGTATACATTAACCTTTGTGTTACCAAGATCCAGATTGTCAGCAGGAGGACTCGATAGCCCATGTTAGTGTGTGCCATAAGCTGCCATGGCTTCCAGTCAACCCAGCACCATTATGAGTTGGATATACTTGTTTTTTCCTGGTGCTATGCTGGCTCAGCTTGTGAGGCTTGTACCACTAGTTACATGAAACGATTTGCTCAGCAACTAGATACTGATAGTATTCTTAATTAAAGAATTGTCAGGGAATCATTTGACGTGAGAGGAGTGATACTGCAACAAGTTGAAAGCTTAACCACAAAGGGAGAAGTATATAATGTTTTGACAGTTGATGTTTTGGTGAGCCGCAAGACTCTTAGTCATTGAGAGTAACTATTAGGATGAGCGAGTTGGCACAAACCTATCAGGTGGAACAGATTATTTTTGTTATGAAGATAGAATGTTTCTATTATTACATAATATTCATGAAGGGTTTTGTTATTTTGCTACCCTTTCTCTCTTCTGTTATGCAACATGCGTGTGTAAGGAAGCCACCAGAAAGTGTGACATCTGGGTGTGGTTTGGTTTTGCGATGTTTGATCACCTCAGGTTCACATTCTCCTGGAAGATGTGATACTTCTACAAGTGAGCTTTATGGAGGTTGCTGTGTATACAAACCTAGCAGAGTCACACTTTCAAAGATGGCTGGAGTGAAGCGCGACATAATAATACTATGTATTGTGGGCTGTACTGGGTGTGTACCCAACCATTGTGTTGCCACATTCATTGCTTCCATTCATCACCAGGTTGAACCAGAAGTTACTTTTATTGTGCTCCTCAGTGTTCATTCTTCCAGTAGTGTGTGTGTGCCAGTAAAGATGGGGTAGCTTAGAATATGTGGCTTCTATCCAACCTGCCATATAGGTTTTGGTGATGATGGATATGCAGTGGATGTAGCTAGACCGCTGCTTAGCGGTAACTGTGTAGCTCATATTGATCTTGAGGGTTTACCACTTTTGGACACTTTTCTCATTTGGTTTAAAAAGCCACATTGATATATATCATTTCCAAAACTGTAATAATGTAGTGTTCTTCAGGTTTTATATATATGTATGTGTGTTTGTGTTACCAAATTCTGCTTGCAAGTTGTTACACAGCAAATGAGAAGCCTTTCTTGGGTAATGGAAAGGAGTACTGTCTTTGTCGAGGCCCTTTTTGCTCCAAATGAGTCCATGATCTTGTTCATGCAAAAAGTGTAGCCTTGAAAGGGGTCTTGGGTTCATATATATATATATATATATATATATATATATATATATATATATATATATATATATATATATATATATATATCTTTTACTTTCATACTATTCGCCATTTCCCGCGTCAGCGAGGTAGCGTTAGGAACAGAGGACTGGGCCTCTGAGGAAACATCCTCATCCAGCCCCCTTCTCTGTTCCTTAATTTGGAAAACAAAAAAAGAGTGAGAGGGGAGGATTTCCAGCCCCCCGCTCCCTTCCCTTTTAGTCGCCTTCTACGACACGCAGGGAATACGTGGGAAGTATTCTTTCTCCCCTATCCCCAGGGAATATATATATATATATATATATATATATATATGTATATTCTATTATACTTGATAGCCGTTTCCTGCGTCAGCTAGGTAGCACCAGGAAACATACAAATATTTCATACTTCGTTTACCCACTGCCACACTACAAACAGACCTTACACAACCTCCAACCTTTACAAATTCAACCCTTACCCTCTAGTCACTTTAATGGACAGTTGTTCCCACTCAACAAAGTTCCAGCTGTTCTGGGCCTTACATATAGACACATAACATTCATTCTTCATACTACAAACCACCAAAAAAGCAACAAATAAATATAATACCCTCAGAACATACCTAGATACCAGACTTAGACAAGAAAAAGGATCCCTCAGTATCCTCTGCAAACACATATCCATTCCATCCTTAAAGATGCCTGGTCACCCACACTGTTCAGAACAAATATAATAGCTACAGACTTTGCGAAACAGCACACATAATAATCACTGGCTGCCTCGCAACCTCTTAGCACCTGCACAAAACAAAATATCTCATAGTACAATTCTACGTCAGTATATTAAACATTCAGCTCATTGCTACAGAACTAGACCACTTCATAAATAACCACCAGTCCCAAAGTAAAAATAAAATGCTTACCCCTGCTTAACGTTTTACTTTCAATATATACTCATAGATTCAAACTACTCATTGTTGACAAACCTTACATACACCATTATGATACAACAGACATGAAACAACTGCCCTCCCACTCCAGTTCGAAATACAACCCCAGTTCGAAATACAACCCCACTAGACATACACTTATCTGACACTACACTCTCCAGATTTGTGGGTTATCCTTTCTCATCTCTGGATTTCACCCATCTGTTTAATACTCCACATCACAAGTCCCACCATGCTCAAGACATTACTATTTGTCCTGTACTCCACCCACACAGAAATACACACATCATTATCACCACACTCATTGACCTATTGTCGAAGCCAGTGGATGTGGCTGGCTTTCTAAGTTTTTTATGGGGTTCTTCCTTCACTCAGGAACAGAAAAACATTATACTCCTTTAAAGTAAAAAGTTCTTAAGTGAGACTCTGCTGCTTGTTGTCCAATAATGATGGTGATTCAACTGCTGAAGGTAACTTTTCACTTATAGCATAACCTCATGCTGGAATGAGTCCAGTAACAAGATATATATATATATATATATATATATATATATATATATAAATGTCTATGGACCCCTTTTTAAGCAAGGCTCCTAGTGATACTTAGGACCTCATTTCCAAATGTCGTGCTACTTCCAGTGGCAGGAAAATGGACTCCTTTAGAGTGAAGTTCTTTGAATATACTACTCCCAGTAATTCAGCCTCACCAAAGGTGATTTCACTCGCAGTATAACCTCATACAGGTAGTCTGGTAACAAACACCTTATATATATATATATATATATATATATATATATATATATATATATATATATATATATATAAAATGAACCCTTCTTAAATTAGGTGTGGAAAATTTTGATGCTTTTAATTTTTCATGGTGGAGCTTTTTGGTATGGTTCTTCTAAAGTCCTGTAAAAGAATTTAACGAACCTCATTTTGCAAGTCTAGGTGGTGACCCTCTCTTTGCTTTTCACACTGACCTTCCTACATTCAGAATAAAGAAAAAAGTTGAAATGATGTGTATTATTTTACCTTCAAAGAAGAATTATTTTAATATTGTGATTATATGTAAGGGAGACAGTACATTGATAGTGTTATATGTGTTGCCTCTTCATTCCAGTGTCTTGCCAAGACTGACAAATTATATGCTATGGATACGTAGGGCAAGTTAATCATTAATAATTTCATTTTAATTACATCAAAAACGATACATGGTTAGATGAACCCCATGCAAACACCACAACATCTTATGCTCATACGTAATTTGTGAATTCATCATTTTAATGTTTACAGTAGGAAGTAGGTGTCTGTCTCTGAATTACATAATCTCAGGAAACGTACGTCAATATTAATTACATTTAGACCATGCTACCTAATCTATTTTCCTTGCATTTCCATAACCATCATGTAGTTTCTTACTCATAAAAAAAAAACTCATAAGTATTACGTAATGCAGAGTTTCATGACTGCTATTTCCCATGTGAGTGAGGTAGCACCAGGAACATATGAAGAAAGGCCACATCTGCTCACATCCACTCTCTAATCGTCATGTGTAATGTACGAAAACCATAACCAGGATGCAAAGGCCTTTCCATGGTTTACCCAAGATGCTTCACATGCCCTGGTCCAGTCCACTGACAGCACATCAACCCCAGTATACCCCACTATTTCAATTTACTCTATCCTGTGCATGCCTTTTGCCTTCCTGCATCTTCAGGACCCGATCACTTAAAATCTTTTTCACGCCTCCCTTTGTGCAGTGGCAGTATCGTAACAATGAGGTGCTGCTGCAACTGTGAAAAGCTCAAAATTGGGAAGTTGTCAAGTTTCAGTACCTCAAGAGGATACTCCAGTTTTTCTAGAGTATCCAAATTTTATCCCACCTGCTTGTGTTGATCTTGTTGATACACCCCTTAGGGGTGGATGCAATGCCCAACTCCATCAAGGCTATCCTTTTAAAGTTAGACAAACATCTGAGGTGTACCGTGACCTTTTAGTTTTTGGACAACTTTGGAGCCTCACTGGAAACACTGCACTGGAATTGCCCTCTGTCAGGGCACTGGAGTCTACCAGTTCTGCCAAGGAGTAAAGGAGACAAGTGACAGTGAATGTAAATGGGATGACTGGTGAGAGCAAAAGGAGGGAGCTTGAGGGAGAAGTTCAAAAGTTGCAGCTTGGATGTGCTGGGGACTGGGGAAAGCCATATCCTTGGGCAGGGTGTCTGCAGTAAAAATGAAATGAATGCAAGTTATCGGAGGTTGTGGAAGGAAGAGTGGTATGGACGTGAATGAGTGAAAATTATCGGGGAAAAGAGAAAGAAGGATGTGCAATTCTGTTATCACTGAGAGTGGGGGGGGGGGGGGGGTTACAGAGCATGGATGGAATGGATAAGAATAGTGTGGGTAAATGGAAAAATTGGAATTGTGATGTATGCACAGATATGTATATGAAGACTTTGAAGTAAGGATGAAATGAAGCTTTTAGGGAGAAATTTGAATGACTGTATAAAGTTTTGAGATTGAAAAACGTGATATGAATGCAAAAGTGGGATGTGATGAAACTGGTGAGATAAATTAGTGCCTTGAGTAAATGAGAATGGAAGATATCTTGTGGATATCTGTGCTGAGAGGGGTTTATTCCTCACAAACACCTTTACTCAGCACTAGATGATCCACAGATATACATGATGAGGAATGATGGAACAGAAGAGCAAAAGGCTTTGACTGACTTTGTGGCAGTAGATGAAAGATTGAGAAAGGCCATGCTAGATGCTAAAGTTGTGAAAAGATTCTTTGGAGACTCCAAGCATACTGCAGTTCTTGTGGGGATGAGGTTCGGGGAGAAGTGGAGGTATGGTGTAATGAAGAATGGAAAGGTAAAAGTGATGGCAAGCAAGATTATGAATCAGAAAAAATGTAGGAAGGATTATGAAAGGAAGGAACTTAAAGGTTGTTAAATTAGTACTTGGATACAAGGCTGTGAGATACAGGAGTAAAAAGGGCAATGCATGGTTGACAGTAGAGATTAGAAATGCTGTGAAAGACAAGAAAAAGGTATATGATAGACTGTCGACAGCAATGTACCAGTGGAAGTTAAGCAAAGGAGGAGGGAAGAATATAACACATGTAAGCGGAATGTTAAGAAGCTGATAGAGGAGAGCAAAGAAAGTAGATGAAGATTTTGGAAGAAAGTTAAAGTTTGTGATAAGAAACTATACTGGAAGGAGGTGATAAAGGAAAGAGGTGGATGTAAGAGTGGAAATGTTAAATGTGAGAAGTAAGGAAGGGGAGTTGCTGAATCAAAAGGAGAAACTGAAAGGAAGATGGAAAGAGTATTTTGAAGATCTGATGAATGTGGAAGGGGAGGCATCAGCAGTTACGTGCATAGGTCCGGAGGATGGTATTAAGAGGATACAAATGTAGGGGCCTATGGCAAAAAGGAGGTAAGAAGTACAATAATGAGGCTGAAGGTAGGAAATGCTGACGTATGGAGTAGAGAGTAAATGCATCTGAAATGTAATTTAGCACGGAAACAGAAGGTTGTGCCTATTAATATTCCTTTATTCAAGGGAAAAGGTGCTAAGGATGTATGTAGCAATTATAGGAGAATAAGTCTCTTAAGTATACCAGGAAAAGTGAATGTAGGAATGTTGATTGATAGATGGAATTGACCGAATGCAGAATAAGTAAGGAGCAAGGAGGTTTTAGGAAAGGTAGGGATGTGTGGATCAGATTTTTGTGGTAAAGATAACCGTGGAAAAGTATTTAGTGAAAGGTAAGAAGTTGCAAACAGCTTTTATTGATCTGGAGAAAGCACACGGCAAACTCAACTGGAATGCTTTATGGGATGTGTTAAGGGTATATGGGGTATGGGGACAACTGCTGAATGGCATGAATGCCTTCTACAGAGGAACAAATGCATGTGTACGAGTGGATGGAGAGCTGAGTACAAGTTTTGGTATACATATAGGTGTGAGGCAGAGTTGTGTGGTGTCATTGTCGCTTTTTAATACATATATATAAGGCTGGAGAAATAAGAGAGATGAAAGCAAATCTTGGGAAAAGGGGTGAAGAAACGGAGTGTGGTGGTGAAATATTGTGGCTAGTGGCAAGCCTGTTTGAGGATGATACTGTGTTGTTTGCTGAAAGTGAAGAGGGGTTTCAGAATATATGTTTTACGATATGTGTTAGTGTAGGCGACTGAAGGGAAATGAAAGTAATGGTGTTTGATAGGAAACAATGAAAGTAAAGATTTTGTAAAACCATAAGGAAAGTAAGAAGAAAGTGTACTAAATTGTACTTTGAATGTGGGGAAGAAAGACTAGAAGGGTACAAGAGTCATTGGGTTGCTTAACAGAATAATGAAGGGTTGAGGTCAAGTATGGAAGTGAAGAGAGGACTGAGGGACAGCATAGTCCTACTAACCCTCACCTATGCAGCCAAAACATGGAAAGAGAATGAGTTACAGAGGTCAAAAATCCAGGCTGCAGAAATGAGCTATTTGAGAAGAGCATGTAGTGTGACTAGATGGAATGAAGAAAGAAATTAAGGGGTGTATGAGAGATGTGGTATGGCAGGGAACAAATTGTGGAGTGGAAGAGAGGGTGAAAAGTAACACTTTAAGGGAGCTTGGGCATGTGGAAAGAATGCAAGACTGGAAGTTTACAAGAAGTGTGTATGATAGTACAATACAAGGGGTTGGTGTGTGAGGAAGACCACCTGTGACATGAGCAAACAGGGTGTAAGAATACTGGAGGGAGAGAAGTGGTGGGATACATGGAATGGTGTATGCGTGGGAGGCATGTAAGGCCAGGGATAAGTGGAGACATGCCATGGCCACCCCTAGACAGGAGTACCTGGAGGAAATGGGCATCAGAGATATAGATTGATATACAGACTCCTTCCTTCCATCTCCAATTTGGTGTCCCCTTTCTCCAAGTTCCCTCAACTTATGACACATATATCCTCTTTGTCAACCTTTCCTCACTCATTCTCTTTTTATGTCCAAACCAATTAAACACACCTATTTCTCTCAACCACAATTTTTATTACCATACATCTCTCTTACCCTTTCATTACTTACTCAATCAAACGACCTCACACCACTTATTGTCCTCAAACATTTCCTTTCCAACACTTTCACCCTCCTCTGCACAGCCATATTTATAACCCATGCCTTGGACTACTATTCCCTGAAACACATACCTATTTTTGCCCTCCCAGATAACATTCATTCTTTCTACATATTCTTCAGTGTTCCCTATGGCTGACTTCAGCTTCCATGGTTCTATTAGCTGCCATGTCTACTCCCAAATGTCTAAATATACTTTTCCTCCGCCAATTTTTCTACCATTCAAACTCACACCTGTTCCTTAATCCTACTGAACTTAATACCCTTGCTTTTATTCACATTCACTCCCAACTCTCTCCTTACAAACACTTCCAACTCAGTCCCGAACTTTTGCAGTGTCTCATTCCAATCCACCACCAGTGCTTTATCATCAGCAAATGTCAACTGACTCACTTCCCAGGCCCTCTCATCCCCACAGACTGCATACTCACCCCTCTCTCCAACACTCTCATTTACCTCCTCACCATCCCATCCATATACTAACTGAACAACCATGGTGACATCACATATCCCTGTCACAGACCAACTTTCACTTGGAACCATTCATTCTCCATCACTTTCAACTTATACACAAGCATTCCACCCTTCATTACAACTTCTTATTGCTTCTAGCTGCTTTCCTCTCACACTGTATATTCTTAATACCTTCCACAAAGCAATTCTATCAACCCAATGTGCCTTCTCCAGATTTATAAATTGAACATACTAATCCATCTTTTTTTTTCTAAGTATTTCTCACATACATTCTTTAAAGCAAACACCTGATCCAACATCCTTTACCACTTGTGAAACCACAGTGCTCCTAAACAATCTGATGCTCTGTACAAGCTTTCACCCTCAATCAAAACCCTCCCATAAAATTTACTAAGTATACTCAATAAGCTTATACCCCTGTAGTTTGAAAACTAACCTTTATCCCCCTTGCCTTTATACTATGGCACTATACATGCATTTTGCCAGAATGCATGCAAACACCTTCCAATTCTTTGAGAATCATTATTAGATAAGGTGAAGGTTTGGGATTTGGGACTGAATTGGTTCTGTTTCCCCAAAAATATTCATCAAGCTTCATCTAACCATCTGATTGCTGATAGTTTTGCAATTCATCCAATCAACTACTGGAGCAAGCTTGAGCATTCAGATTTAGTATGAAAAGCCAAAAATTCAGACATCTTATCTTGTCTTTCATAACAAACAAGAGAAGCTTCCCTTGGAAAGTAAGCACATTGTCAGTGCCTCACAATGAGTATATTGCAAGTGTTGCATCTATCTTGTGTTGCGACCTTTATGAAAAGAAAAAGTTCCCTCATTCATTTCAGCTGAAGAAGGAAACTACAAGAATTCAGCCATCATTATAATTTAGTTAATACTGATCCCTAATTCTGCCTATTAAAGGATTCATTTCTCTTTATAGAAAAGGCTTTCCTCAACCATTTTTCTGGGGGATTATTTAAAACCATGGAAAAAAGGAAATCCTTTCAGACAGCTAAGCTTTTCAAAGGATATCACCAAATGCAGTCATACTCCAAAACATACCTAGATATTGGAATTACTTCCGTACCAAGTCTGAGACTTGCATGGTAACTCTGAACCAAAAGAAATATGTCAAAGCTCAGCTACATGTACACCAATTTTTGGCTACTTTTATTCAAATTGACAAAAATAACATATTATTCATGTCAAATTTGAAGAACCATTCAACAGCTGTCCTACAGTTATAAGAACTTCGAAGAACAACAAATGGCGAGTTTATGAGATGGCAAATTTTCAAATACTGCCCGTGCGCAACATGACAAGTCAGGTTACAAAATGCGTCCAAAAATAGTCCATCCAAACTGGACAAACTTTAAGAAACTTATCAAGTAAAATCTAAAATAAATTACAAAAATTAACCTCATTCATACAACATCTAACACAGTGAAGACAACCATTAGTCTGAAATAAATTTGAAAAAAAATCATAATATTAGGAAATGGACATTTGGAACTTACTATCCAACTCCTTTAATATTGAGGAAACTATTACTAAATGTCTTCAGGAAACAATCTAAGCCTCTATTTTTGCCTCAAATTCAGAATATAGTAAGTGTAACAAGAAAACTACCCCACAATCTTGAAAAGCCCAAACTTTGAGGAAGATCAAAACATACATTAATTACACCCATTTCTATGAAGGCTAATCAACATATTAAAATGCAAGTGGCATTTAAACTAAAGCTAAATGAAGCAGACGAGTAAAAAACCTATTTATGATTAGATCATACCTACACAAAAAGTTCAAGTTGACATCTTGTTGAAGAATCAGGAACAAGATATTGGAAGTAAAGTACATCCATTAGGAAAATTCATATAATTTTGGAAAATTCCATTATTCTGATTGCCACCATACATGTACTAAAAATAAACAAATAAAAGAGATGCCTCTAATGTTGACTAATAGAGCAAGGAACGAGAGTGGGTTGCATGCTATGACAACAATTTTGAAATTAAGTAATCAAAAAACATTGAAATCACAGATACAGTTCCATAAATTTTACCCTTCCACTTGAAAATCTTAAATGGCTATACTGCGTAAAGCACAATTCTTCCATGTGTTGCAAATGTCTGTGAAGGAATGTTGTTATGCTTTATTTTGGCCCTGCTCATTATTTACAACCTCACATGAAAATATTGGGATTCACTGTGAGCTGAAAACTGAGAACCTTAGATTTTGCAGGAAAAGCTTGTCTATGTCTACTTCCTCTGGCTGCCAGCCAGAGAATGCAAGGAACCATACTACATTTCCTAAGTTACTCTTGCCTTCTAAATTTATTAACTACATCTGATCTCTTTCTTAGGACAGCTCAAAAGCCTAGCCTAATAGTAAAGGGATGCCCACAGTTAATGACGCCCAATTCTAAGCAACCTAATCTAGTTATAGCAAAGCAAATGACATCTAACAGCTAAATATAAAAGATATGGAACTGAACACTGAGTTAAGCAGGACCTATCTTAACATTAATGGTCTAGTTGTTAGCTTGTTGATGAAAAAGGATCATTATATTGGATATCTGGTACATCTATCAGGTTCTTGTTTTAGAAAAAAGAACATATATTACCATTATAAATAATTAGTGTACCAACATCTACAAAACACCAAAAATGTACATAAAATAAGTGCCTCTGCTTGTATACAACAATTGCAGGATAGAGTAAGTGTAGTAAACAGGAAAATAAGATACAATACAAGCAGCAAACAGGAAAACAGTCTTTAGACCTAAATAGTCTTTGAAAACTAAAAGGACCATACATACAGTTTCATGACTTTCACTCTTCCACTTAATTGTTACTGAAAACTAACAGATACAGTTCCATGAGTTTCACTATCTATGTATATCTCTGATGCCTGTTTCCTTCAGGAACTCCCACAAGGAGGTGGCCACAGCAATAGAGTCTCCATAACTAGTGAACTTCAGTGCTGCTTCTTAGCCTTTGTGCCTCATCTTTAACAGGCCAACCATATGCAGTCCTGAGATGACTCACTCCATAGTTGTGCCATTTTGTATGCCAAGTTATTTTGTTCTAGTTAAAACTGCCATTAAATCTTTGGCATACACTAAATGTACATGACCCAGATTTACTCAGATTTTTCTTATACAATTAATCTGAAATACACTAAATTACTAAAAAAAAAGAAAAAAAGAGGGGGGGGTAGTTGTTAAAAAAGTAGCATTGTTCATACCAAACAAGAAAAAATTATGCATGTGATAGTAACTGACTAGACACCAGCACTCCTTTTCGTATCACTCCAAGCACCATATGTACTGATAAGATGATTGTAACCAGCCAAATTGCTAGGCCTACAACCAGCAAAAATACCAAGAATTACTCACCATGTCAGGTAAACATTATAGACAACCTGAAGCTGTGTTCTTATTGCTGTATATGGCTACCAGTCACAAAGCACCGACAGTTTTACTGCATTCTTAATGCACCTCAACTCAAATGTTCGTTGACTTGCTGTTGAAGAACAGTACTTGATGAACACACGATCCATATACTCTAGAAACAGTATTGTGGGAGTATTATGCTGAATGAGATGTTGGCTCCTGAGGAAGCCAGAGGCATCATGGCTGTATCACCCTATGCAGTCCTGAACTGGAGCATGTAGAGGGAAGGAACCACATCTCTGCCCACTGCTTTTTCATTACCCTTCATGGCCTAGTGGAGTTTTTAGCACAAGTTCCACCATGGTGGGCCCCTAGACTACAGATGGAAGGTGTCTGAGAAGAACGCTGGCAGAGATGCCCACGAGGTTACTGCAGCATTAGTGAGGCACCACTATGGCCCAGTGGTCTGCACTATCATCTCTACTGCCAAGTTTGGCAATAATGTTGAGTAGTATGGGCCCCTCCAGCACTCATGGAAGGTGTCATAGTGTCAGCATTGGTGTCCCCAGGGAAGTGTCTATCAGCAGCCTTCTGCAAATGGAAGAGATCCATGAAAACTTGGGTATCTCTCCATGACTGGTCTGATATCAGTCTAGCACATCTGGCTGTAATGTGTCTCTGCCCTTCAGTGTGCCCAGGATGCTAGGTTCTCCAAATGGTGGCAAGCTTTACATGTATCTGAGGCTCTAGATGTCATAAGGAGAATGGCACTCTGTTCCTTAAACTGGGCAGGGCAGTGGGGCGAGTTCTTTAGTGGCAGACGGGGTTGCAGTGAGTCCATGACTAAGTACTTCAGAGATGAGCACAGCAGGGCTTGGATTGTGGGTATCAGTGCCTGCACTATGACAGTGACTTGTCTGAGTATATGGTTGTGAGGAAAGCCATTGTTTGTCTAAGCAAACCCATGCTGAAAAGGAAGATTATCCAGGACTACAATGCCTACATGATCATTGACAGGCTTCAGGCCAAGTGTCTTCTGTTTCAAGGCTGCAGAACAGAATGCTCTACGTCCATGGCACATGGAACCTGGACCAGCTTGGTGTGTGTGTGTGTGTGTGTGTGTGTGTGTGTGTGTGTGTGTGTGTGTGTGTGTGTGTGTGTGTGTGTGTGTGGGGGGGGGGGGGGCACATATGAGATGCTCCCAACCCCCTAGCAGATGCTGCCACAACCACCCTCACCACCGCCTCTCGTTAGGCCTGAAGGAATTATAGTGGCACTCACGCTGACAACAGGGTCTTACACCCAGTGGAGGAGTCCACTTGCCATGTTTGTCTAAGGAAAGGGCACTTCAGGAGTTGCTGAAGAAGCATAAATCATCAGGACTGGCTAAAAGATAACAGGGGTACTTGGCATTGTGCGAGTTGGCATGGCTCAGTGTAATCCTCAGCCACTCCTGTCTGTTTCTGTCTCCCTCCTGAGGAGCCACAATGGGCAGCCTGTTATGACAGTGGTGGACACAGGTTTGTGTGGCTGGGCCAGCCTTCTTCAATTTGCTGTGACCAAGTGTGGTGAGGCTAAGCAAGAAAGATAGACTGTGGGACGCAGCCAACCTTTTCACTTGAGTGCCTGGGGTTAGCTGATGCTGTTTTGACCTAAACAATAGGTAAATAAGCATGAGGTGTTCTCTGTGAGGACAACCGAGAAAATTCCTCTCAGTGACTGCCTCCTACCCAAGACGTTCCCTTTCCACCTTCCCACTGCAAAACGGATTGGGGGGGGGGAACCCTACTCATTTTGATGGGGCTGAGCAAGGAAGATGGACCATGGGACATAGCCAACCTTTGAGTGGAGTGCCTGGGGATAGCTGAGTGGTTTTGACCTAAACAGTATGTAAATGAGGAAGGAGATGTTCCCTCTGAGGACAGCTGTGAAACTTCCTCTCACTGACTGCCCTCTACCTGAGACACTCCCTTTCCACCATCCCACCACGGTGGGGACAAGGGGTAGAGATTCCTGCAGACCCATTACTACCCCATTGGCTGCCTGCTATAATACTCCCACAACTAGAGGAGAATGTTAGGCCCCTGCAGGAGTGGATCCAGCAGCACATTCCATCATAATCATTCATCAAGGCAAGGTATCCAATCCCAGTGAATGAACTACATCCACCTGACCCTGAATGCAAACCCCCTCACCTGCCACACTCTAACACTGGTCCCTCTGGCACTGGGAGAAGGAAGTTGAGCTGCAGCTAGACAAAAATGTGAGAAGAGGGGTGCTGGTGACCATTCTCAAAGGAGAGGCAACATAGTGGTGTACATGGTCAGTGTTTATGGACAAGAAAAATGGCCACCCTCTCAGGAATGTCAATTACCAACAGCTGAATGCTTGATGATTGAAGGACACACACCACACCCCAGTACCCTCTGACATCATGTCCAATGTTCTAATCTGACCCTATAAAAGAGCAGTAGCAGCTTTCACTGGTTTCCATCAAGTGAAGCTGGATGGGGACAGAAGCCACGTCACCATATTCATCACAATGTTGAGGCAGTAACGATACCTGCATACCCCTATGGGGCATTGTGCTACTCAAGACACACACCAGATGATTTGATAACACAATCCTGGGCATTCCAAGCATGTTCAAGAGCATGGACGACAATGCTGCACTCAGAACCAATGTATAACAGGCCTCCTGGGACACCTACAGCTTTCTAGAAATTTGTGCCAGGAAGAGTCATGCTTCAGCCTGAGAAGTTCCAGTTCTGCAGAAGGGAAGTAAAGTTCATAGGAATCACCTTGGTTAGGGGGCAATACAAGCTTGCCAAAAATAGACTGGTGGCCATCAAGGACTTCCCTATGGCAGCATAGCCCTTTATCACCAAAGTTCATATATGGCACAGACTGGTGAGCCCGCTGCTACTGTTCATGGTAAATGCATCCATCATGGAACCCTTCAGGAGTTGATGAAGAGGTCAGCTAGTAAGAGAGTGTGCTGGGATGGTCAGCTGCAGCAGAAGTTTGAACAAACACAGGACACCATTTTCAAGATGGCAAGTGGTCTGGTGTATTGCCAAAAAGACCAGGCCCATGTCGGAGGCAATCGACTGGAGCAAGAAGGGACAGCCTTCACCATCCTCCAGCAGTAATACTTCTGTTTGCTGGCAGATGCACCTTCCCACTGTCAGGGTAGGAGGAGGCTTTTGTGTAGGAGCTGGCACCTCTTGCCCGCTAGGCTGTCTATGCAGCTATGGAAGGAAGGCACTTGCAGTGGTGTGGTGCCTGCAGAACTGCCCTCTCATCATGTTGTTCAGGGATAGGGCCTGAAGAACATCAACAACCAACAGCTCTTCAGGATGAAGGAAAAAAAATGCTCCAGTACCACTTTCAATTCAAGTACTTGACTGGTAAGAGGAACTGTGCCGCTGATACCTTGTCCAGCTACCCTGCCCTCATGGCCTCCCCACACAGAGGACATGGACATGGAAGAGGTTATGATGGCAGCTACAGTGTCTGTTACAATTGCTGCACTTAGCCAGGAGGATGGAATCAAAATGGGAGACAGTCCACCAAGCAGCAGCAAAGGACCCATGCTACCAGCTGCTTTTTGCTATGGTCATGCTGATGATAGGGCAGCTCACAAGGCTCAGGAAATTGACAGTTTATGCTCCTTGGGGACTTCTCCATGTGGGACAGACAGGTGGTGGCTCAGGGGTTGGTCACTTACACATATAAGCATGGCAGTGTGAGAGTGGTCATCCTGAAGTAGCTACAGCACCAAGTTTCTACCAACCTATATGCAGGACATCTGTGCCTGGGTTACATGCTGCAGAAGGCGAGGCAGGCAGTCTACTGGCCTGGTGTGGGCCAGTATCATCATTTGCTGTGTCTCGTCTGCAGGACATATGCCCCCTTGACTAACCATTTCAGAAAACTGTGGTTGACCTGTTCCAGCTGGATGGCAAGATGTAAATGGTGACAGGTTAATGGGTTGGCTGGAGTTATCCCACTTTCCTAGAAGTACCAGCTTGGGGCAGTTGATCCCCAAGCTGAGGAGTTACTTCAAGCATTGTGTGTGTGTGTGTGTGTGTGTGTGTGTGTGTGTGTGTGTGTGTGTGTGTGTGTGTGTGTGTGTGTGTGTTGTATGCATGTGTGTAACTGTAAGCTGGAGGAGATATTCATGGATTGAGGCACCAACCTTGACAGTGAAGAGATGGCAGACTTCTTCAATAAAAGGGCAGTGATGGTGTGGTTGTCCTCTGTCCACTTTACCCAGTCTAATGGCTGGGCAGAGGCTGCTGTCAAAGTGGTGAAGAGGATCCTTCAAGACAATAATGGCATGGGGGAAGCCTGCACAGTGACAGGGTGTTACAGGTGATAGTTATAATACCTCAACATACTCTTGTGTGGTGTGGATAAATCTCTGGCTCAATTGGCCACAGGGAGGTAGTTGCAAGACAGATTGCCAACTGCCTGCCAGCACTACAGGATGGACCAGTATTAGAGGAGGGTCCTGTGGTAGAGGGAGCACCAAATGATGGCATATCAGGACAAGGTGGCACTGAAGATTAACCACAATGTGACCAGCCTTATGACTTTAACAATTAGACAGTGAGTCAGGATCCAGGACCATACTTCCAATAGATGGGATAGGGTGGGTGTGGTGGTTGAAGCACATCCACATCAAAAGTATAGTGTCAGGCTGGACAGTAGTGTTTAGCTCTCCTACAGAAATAGGAGGCATATAGGGGTTGTTCCAGCCCTCCATGTGGCTACCCATTCACAGGCCACACCTCAGGACTCTGGGTGGTAAAGTAATACCCGTTTCCTAACACACCTATCCCTTCACCTCACCCAGGCAGGGTATACAGGCAGTTAAGATAGTTGGACAATTTTGTTTAGTGTTTTAATACTGTATTTTGTTAAGATTGTTGAACTATTTTGTTCAGTGTTCTAATAGTGTATTTTCTAATATTTTCAAAAGTTTCAGTCCCCCCCTCTCTGTATTTCTTCCAGCTAAGGTAGCAACGAAGTATCCCTGATATGTAATTTCATTTTCATAAGCACCCACAAGTTTTCTAATGGATTCAAATCTGGTAAATTTCTGGGCTAGTCACTGAAAAACTCCACTAAATAGCCCTTAAGCAAGTGACTAGTTTGGCAGTGTGGAAGGGAACCCCATCCTCCATGTACACTTTGGCCTTGCATTTTTTGAACGAATCCGGAGGATGGTCACACAGTAGCTCAAGGTAACTATGTCTGTTCATACTTTCATTCTCTGGCAATACTACAAGGTCCCTAACACCATAATAACTGAAACAATCCCATACCATAAAAGAAAAAGGGAACTTTACAGTGCTCACAATATATTTGGGGTCAAATGAATCACACCCTGGTTACTCGGAAACACACTACCAACAACCTGTCACAGAAAAGGTGGAATCATCACACCACAAGATACTTCTGAACTTAGCCGTACCCTTCAACTATCAAAGAAAAGGTGGAATGATCACACCACAAGATATTTCTGAACCTAGCTATATCCTACAACTGTCACAGAAAAGGTAGAATCATCACACCACAAGATACTTCTGAACTTAGCCGTATCCTACAACTGTCACAAAAAAAGTGGAATTATCACATCACACGATATTTCTGAACTTAGCCACATCCTACAACATTCACAGAAAAGGTGGAATCATCACACAAGATACTTCTGAACTTAGCTGTATGCTACAACTGTCACAGAAAAGGTAGAATCACCACACCACAAGATACTTCTGAACTTAGCCAAATCCTCCACTACAAATTTCTTGCAAAAATCAACTTTCTTTTGGTGCCTATGGGTTACGAGCGGTTTGCAACGCAGCCCGCAGCTCCTGTTTTAAGGTCCTTGTGAAAGCAGCACTGCACTGTCCTTAAGAACACATCATTAAGCTGTCCAGGGTTTTTCTTTTAATTCTTTTGCACTCAAGCATGGATCTGCATGTACTTGTCGTTTAAAAAGATTCAGAATGGGGTCTTCCAAGTGCCATTGATATCATTAAACTTCTTCACCCATTATTGTACTGATCTCAAACTCACACCCTATTAGCAGACACTATTTTAGATGTAGTATGGTGATTTGCATGAATACCATTGCTACAGGCCAGCTTGTGCCTACTTCATTAGTAGACACTGGATATGGATGGAGTGAGGAAAGATAAAAGCAGAACTGGGAAAAGATGTGTAAAAATGGAGTGTGGTGGTGAGGTATGGTGGCTCACTAGGGAGTTCTAGGAGGGAAAAGACATCAGAGTTATAGACAGATAGATAGATAGAAAGAATATTCAGAATGAAGATAAAAGAAAAATGATTGTGGAAGCAAATGCAATGGAAGCATTTTGTCAAGTGGTGTGGATTTGACAAAAATACCTGAGTGAAAAAGTAATAAACACTTCAATACAAATATAAGTGTCAAGATCATGTTTCTCTTTAACACACTGGGTATGGAACCGCTTGTGAAAGTGAGCTATGTGTAACATAAAGGAGAGCCTAATAAAGCATAAGTCAATTTGGTCATTTAACTTAAAAGACTGATTATTGATTAACTACTGTAAACACTCTCTACTGAACTACATTAAGTCATCTTTGTATCAGTTACTATTAACAGTATCCACCACCCAATGCTACCTCCCTTTCATGATTAGGTTTAGCCTATCTTGTTAAAGAGAAAATACTAGGGGTTAGTGCATCTTGTAAAAGGAAAACATTGGGTTATCAAATAAAGATGGTCATAATAAAGCCAATAACTTTATTATAAAGAAAATTCTAAGCTACAATTTTCCCTCTCCCAGTGAGACTTGTTTACCTTATACAGTGAAAAGACTTAACAATGAAGCCTATCACTTATCAAAAATGAATCTTAAGCTCAGGAAAAGTAATCAAATTATTTAGCAAGTTAAATTTCTTATTTGGTTTAGCAAGCAGAACGTGGAATGAATTATATCCGTGAAAAATAATACAAAACTCTCATACAGTGCAATTCAACGAACTATTTCAACGTGTACAACAAAAGTACATAAGCATGTGAAAGTTACTCTACAATGATGAAAGACAAACTGATATCATAGTTACCACAAACAATGCTCCTAATTAATTAAATTTACACTTTGAGAAGTCCATCTCTGGGTGTTGCTCCATGAATCTGAAAGAAAAAGTTTAAAAATAATTTTATTTATTTCACACAGGACCTTCCTAAAGACTCCTCCAGCCTAAGGTTACAATAACTCCAGCAGCAGGAAAATGTACACTTTGGAGTGAGAAGTCCCTTGACAAGAATGCACTCCCAATAATGCAGTCTCGTCAATCGTGACTTTTCATTCATGGTGTAACTTCATGCAAACAAAGTTTGGTGCCACCTTCAAAACAACTAATTAATCTATATCACCTTTTAGGATTTATTAATTTTTTTTTTTTTTTTTTTTTATACTTTGTCGCTGTCTCCCGCGTTTGCGAGGTAGCGCAAGGAAACAGACGAAAGAAATGGCCCAACCCCCCCCCCCCCCCATACACATGTACATACACACGTCCAGACACGCAAATATACATACCTACACAGCTTTCCATGGTTTACCCCAGACGCTTCACATGCCTTGCTTCAATCCACTGACAGCACGTCAACCCCTGTATACCACATGACTCCAATTCACTCTATTTCTTGCCCTCCTTTCACCCTCCTGCATGTTCAGGCCCCGATCACACAAAATCTTTTTCACTCCATCTTTCCACCTCCAATTTGGTCTCCCTCTTCTCCTCGTTCCCTCCACCTCCGACACATATATCCTCTTGGTCAATCTCTCCTCACTCATTCTCTCCATGTGCCCAAACCATTTCAAAACACCCTCTTCTGCTCTCTCGACCACGCTCTTTTTATTTCCACACATCTCTCTTACCCTTACGTTACTTACTCGATCAAACCACCTCACACCACACATTGTCCTCAAACATCTCATTTCCAGCACATCCATCCTCCTGCGCACATCTCTATCCATAGCCCACGCCTCGCAACCATACAGCATTGTTGGAACCACTATTCCCTCAAACATACCCATTTTTGATTTCCGAGATAATGTTCTCGACTTCCACACATTTTTCAAGGCTCCCAAAATTTTCGCCCCCTCCCCCACCCTATGATCCACTTCCGCTTCCATGGTTCCATCCGCTGACAGATCCACTCCCAGATATCTAAAACACTTCACTTCCTCCAGTTTTTCTCCATTCAAACTCACCTCCCAATTGACTTGACCCTCACCCCTACTGTACCTAATAACCTTGCTCTTATTCACATTTACTCTCAACTTTCTTCTTCCACACACTTTACCAGCTTCAAAATCATGTTGAATCACATAACATGTTTTATACATAATAAGTTATATGAAGAAGTCTTAACCGTAACTAGTGTTTACAAAATTTTTTTGCTTGATCTGCTACCCTTATCCCCATCTAGGTTGTTATCAAGAGCTTCAACCTACCTGGTACTTCACTCTCAACCATATTTTTCCGAGTACTGTATTCTACGCAGTTCATAAACATACAGTATTTTCATTTATTTTCATATACAACTGCTTTTCCAGTTGAGCAAAGTACTGTCAGGAACACAAGAACATTGGCCTCATTTGCTTACATCCACTCTCTAGCAGCCATGTATAATGCACCTTCACCAAAGTACACTATCTTTAACTATGCCCTATATCATTTCATGGTTTATCCTGACCACTTCATGTGCCCTAGATTAGCCCTCTAACAGTATGTTACCCTCCCATATACCACACTGATCTATTTCATGCTATCCTACTGCATACCTCTCACCTCCAGTATAATAAAGCCCCAATAATCCAAAACATCTTTCACGCCATGTCCTTTTTGGTTCTCCTCAACCTCTTTTCCTCTACAGATTGCTGAAAGTTAACACACACACAACAGGTTACATTCCTATGTGAAACAGTGGACAGGATACAATAACTTATTATCACTTCATCCAAACCAAACAACCACCACATTACAGTGTCTATATTCCCATAACAAATATTGCTTGCTCATCACAACATATGCAGCCCATCACCCCACCGCAAGCACCATACTTTTGTTATGAAATGTAACCTGTGAAACAAAACATGGAACTATAAAATAATAATCCCTTACCATATTCAATACAGTTAAAAATGTTTGACAAACCCAGCAGGTGTGAAGGTCACCTTCAGGTTGGTGACATTTGTTTCTCTGGATGGAGGAAAGTTCATGGCCTATGAAAATGTGTGTGCCTGTGTGCTAATTAAGAGGACTGGGGATGGGGGTGAGAGGGAGTATACCATCATGGAATAATCCATATCTCTAGCGGAAGCTGTGAATAATATCCTAATTTGCGATTAACATCACTCTCAGTAATTTTGCTTATTCCTACTTATTTCCAGATTTGCTTCATAAAATACTGTATTGTATGAAGACGTCAATTATCTGCATAATCCTCTCTCACCACTATTCTCTCCTTACATTGTCATTTTGTCACCCCACGCACACTGGCCCCAGTCAGCTCCCCAAACCCAAGTCACTAACAAAAGCCTCAAGATAGTGAGTCAATACTCCTTCGATTCACACATCATGGAAAGAGAGGACTGCCAATGCTGATTGTCCCACTTGCAATTGGAGGTGGCTGTATATAGAGGTAATCAAGATGAGATGAAGGGTGAGACAGGTAGTATGGTTGAGAAGAGAAACCTGGATATTCTGGCTTGCTTAAGGGAAATGGGAAGAAATGATCTGAGAATGTCAGAAGTGTAAAGTCTACAGTTAGTGTGAGTATGAAAACAAAAGGGGAAGGGGGGGGTTGCATTTCTGTTGAAGGAGTTGTGGGAATTTGTGAAAGAGTAGAAGGATGTGAGTTCCGAACTGATATAGGTGAGAATAAAAGCAGAATATAAAAAGTGGGTGGCTAACTGTGCTTATTCATCTGGCAGTGTGAAGAATGAGGGTGAAAGACAAGTGTTTGGGGCGCAGCTAAGTGAGATCATCATCAATTTTGATGTATGGGATCAAGTTTTAGTGGTTAGTGATTTAAATGCAAGAGTGGGTGACGTGGCAATTGAGAGTATATTTGGGGGAAATGGTATATCCACTGTAAATATGCAGGTGTGAAGGGTTAGTGTAGAGCAGACATCACTAGATTATGTTCTAACTGATAGGCATGCAAAGGAGAGATTACTGAATGTGAATGAGCTTAGCTAGACTGATGCCTGATCTTTTCTTGGTGAAAAAGATTGAAAATTTGAGGTGGCTTTTGGCTAAAAGTTTGTCAAAGAGTGAGCTTGGAAAAGAATCTTGTGTGTGAGACTAGAAAAGAATGATATAAAGTGATAATAATGAAAAAAGGGGGATGAAAGAGGAGAAAGGTAATTAGGCAAGCACTGCTTTCATGTGTGGCATGTAGAGCGAGCATTTAGAGCAAGAAAGGGTCATAAGTGATGGGATGAGGGTGTAGAGCTGCTAGTAAAAGAGATATGTGTGTGGGTGCAACCTGCAAAGAAGGAGTGTGGGTGATTGGGAAATGTAAAAGAGAAAGTGGAAGGAGGTCAAGGGATAGGTATAGCAGCTGAAAATGAGGGCAAATTAAAGAGGAGGTGAGAGAATATCAGCAAACTTAAGGGAGTACGAGAAAATGTTTAGGAAGGAGATATATAGTATGAAAAAAACAAATGAACAAATAGGAACATCAGTGAGGGGAGAAGAAAAGGGAAGTGACGGCTGGCAAACAGGTAGTAAAGAGAAGATGGAGTGATTATTCTGAAGGACTACTGCATGCGATTGATGGCAGGATGGCAGATGTAAGGTGTTTGAAACAAGAAACAAGTAATGGCTTAAATTTGATGAAAAGAGATGTGGTGAAGCCTTGACCAAGATGAAGAGTGACAAAGCAGCTGAAGCGGATGAGACTGCAGCTGAATTTCTTACGAATGGGAGTGCCAGCACTGTTGACTGGTTGGTAAGGATTTTCAACGTATGTCTGGCTCAAGGTGAGGTGCACGAAGACTGGTGGAATACCTGTATAATGCCTTTACATAAAGGGAGGGGGAACAAGAGTGAAAGCTAAAATTACAGAAATATGTCTATTGAGTATACCTGGTAAGATGTATGGGAGAGGGATGATAGATATGGAAGAGGTGGCATGCTAAGAGCATCAGACTTAGGAGGAACAATGTGAATTTAGGATCAAGTGTTTGCTTTCAAGAACTTGTGAGAGAAAAACTATGAGAAAGAAAGGGATATGTATATGGCATTTATGGATCTGAAGAAAGAGTATGATAAAACTGAAATAGATGTCTTGTGAAAGGTGCTACGAACATATAGGCTAGGTGGAATGCTAACAAGAAAGGAGTTTTTATCAAAGATGTGGGTGCAAATAGAGGTAAGGAGATTAAGTGGTTCTAATTGGTGTGTCAGCATCAAGTCTGTTTAATCTGTTTAAGGAAGCAGTGGTGAGGGAGGTAAATGTGAGGGCTTTGGAGAGATGGGTAGGTATACAGGTGGATGGGTCCGGGAAGTGAGTCAGTTGCTGTTTGTGGATAATAGAGATCTGCAGAAGTGTATAAATTTGGGAAAGCATGAGAGAGGAGGAAGATGTAAGTTAATGCGAATATAAGTAACATTATAAGGTTTTGCATTGGACAGAAGCTGAAGTAGGATTGTATTAGACATACGAATGAACATAATAGTAGATGGAACTCTGGTAGCAGAAGTGATTCATTGACTGGGTGAGGATAACAAATGTCCTGGGTACACTGAGGATTGTGTCAAAAGAATGCTCATTGTTTGCAAGGGAAAAGATGGGTAAGTTCAATGGTATGGTGGTCCTAACACTGCAATGTGGGTGTCAGTCATGTGCCCTAAATACAAAAGAACAGTAGTTAGATGTTTTGGAGATGAAATGCTTGAGGATAATAAGTAGTGTGAGGAGGGATGATCAGGTAAGGAATAATAGTGTACCTACCTACACATACCTAACATAAAAGACAAGTGGTAGTAAGCAGAGCATGACTGAGCGAGCTGAACAAGGTGTACTGAAAAGGTATGGTCATGTGGAAAGAATGGGTGAAGAGAGACTAAGAGCATGTATGAATTAGAAATAGAGGACATAAAAGGGAGAGGGGATCCAAGAAGGATGATGACAGGATGAAATGAAAGAAGCTTTGAGTTATCAGGTCTTGGACATGAAGGAGTGTTAGGTGTGAGGTGATGTGCTCTCAATGCACTGAACCAGAGCCAGAAAGGATTGTGGGGCTTGGCTGTGCAAAAGGGGCTCTGGTTTCAAAGCATTATATGTGACAGCTAAGGAGTGCGAGTGAGCAAATGAGGCCATTCTTCATCTGTTCTTGATGCTACTTCATTATATAGGAAAGAGTATAAAAATAATCTTTATAACTGTCATACAGACCAATACCACCAATAAATATGTAAAATAAAAAGTCACTGTTATGAATCAGTTTCGTTAATGTCTTCCAATTTTTTAGAGTGAAGGAAATATATTAATCATTAAAAACAAAATTAATATAGCATGTAGCATGTAAATGCAAGAGTTTTGGAAAGAAGGGCAAGTATGCAGTCTGTTGTGGATGAGAGAGTTTGGGAAGTGAGTCAGTTGTTGTTCGTTGATGATACAGCGCTGGCGGCTGATTTGTGTGAGAAACTGCAGAAGCAGGTGACTGAGTTTGGTAAAGTGTCTGAAAGAAGAAAGCTGAGAGTAAATGTGAATAAAAGCAAGGTTATTAGGTACAGTAGGGTTGAGGGACAAGTCAACTGGGAGGTAAGTTTGAATGGAGAAAAACTGGAGGAAGTGAAGTGTTTTAGATATCTGGGAGTGGATTTGGCAGCGGATGGAACCATGGAAGCAGAAGTGAATCATAGGGTGGAGGAGGGGGTGAAAGTTCTGGGAGCGTTGAAGAATGTATGGAAGTCGAGAACATTATCTCGGAAAGCAAAAATGGGTATGTTTGAAGGAATAGTGGTTCCAACAATGTTATATGGTTGCGAGGCGTGGGCTATGGATAGAGTTGTGTGGAGGAGGGTGGATGTGCTGGAAATGAGATGTTTGAGGACAATATGTGGTGTGAGATGGTTTGATCAAGTACGTAATAATACGGTAAGAGAGATGTGTGGTAATAAAAAGAGTGTGGTTGAAAGAGCAGAAGAGGGTGTTTTGAAATGGTTTGGTCACATGGAGAGAATGAGTGAGGAAAGATTGACCAAGAGAATATATGTGTCAGAGGTGGAGGGAATGAGGAGAAGTGGGAGACCAAATAGGAGGTGGAAAGATGGAGTGAAAAAGATTTTGAGTGATCGGGGCCTGAACATGCAGGAGGGTGAAAGGCGGGCAAGGAATAGAGTGAACTGGAACAATGTGGTATACCGGGGTCGACATGCTGTCAATGGATTGAACCAGGGCATGTGAAGTGTCTGGGGTAAACCATGGAAAGTTTTGTGGGGCCTGGACATGGAAAGGGAGCTGTGGTTTCGGTGCATTATTACATGACAGCTAGAGACAGAGTGTGAACGAATGTGGCCTTTGTTGTCTTTTCCTAGCGCTACCTCGTGCACAATTGGGGGAGGGGGTTGTTATTTCATGTGTGGTGGGGTGGTGATGGAATGAGTAAGGGCAGACAGTATGAATTATGTACATGTGTATATATGTATATGTCTGTGTGTGTATATATATGTATACGTGGAGACATATAGGTATGTATATTTGCGTGTGTGGACGTGTATGTACATACATGTGTATGTGGGTGGGTTGGGCCATTTCTTTTGTCTGTTTCCTTGCGCTACCTCGCAAACGCGGGAGACAGCGACAAAGCAAAATAGAATAATAAATAAATTTATGCTAATAATTGACCAACAGGAATTCTGTACACTGACATAAATGTTACCCTTTTTTAGATATGAATAATCTATTCAAGACTAATAGTAACTTTTTTCAAAGAAATTTTGTCAATAAATCATTTTGTGACAGAGTGGTACAATGAAAACAATAAACTTGATAATGTTTAAAGAAAATATAATTCAACTAACAAATGACAGACAATCAAGTAAGAAAAACACATTTTCTTTTTCATGTCATTTCTTGGTTGTTCATAATAAGAAAAAATTACTGATTTACTTGAACAATGAACATTTACAAATACATACAAATATATTTGTTCCACTGATGTATCACAAAAAATGAATCACCGGCAAATATCTGTATGATATTTGAGAGAAAAAGGTTGATTTTACTACTTTTGGAAATAAATTGCTATCTATCTATATCTCTGATGCCTTTCCAGCTTGGAACTCCCTCGAGACAAAAGAGTTTCCATGACTTTAAGAATTTTAGTGCCACTCCTTAGCCTTTGGTTCCTCAGCCTTAACAGCCTACTGGCAGAGGGCAACTCTACCACGGTGTATGCAAAAGTTCCTACCTAATGTCCTTACGACTACTTCATCTAACACTCCAGGCAAATGTTCCTACCTACTACTTCTACCTACTGTTTCTACCCAATGCTCCTACCTAGATGTTCATAACTACTGTTTCCATCTACTGCTGGTAAGCAGTTCGTATGCAGCCAACAACCACAGAGGTATGTTACCAGTACTGCCCACTTGGGTAATGGGAGGGTGAGTGATGGCTGTGTAGTAAGGCAGCACTTCAGAGGTTGTCAAGCTGCTCTCCTCTGACCCAGGTAGCTGTCTTTTCCCTCAGCCTCACCTACATGTGGACTACTGGCATTCTGTCCTTAAACGTACAATCTCTCCTTGTCAAATATATCACTTGACAAGACATACCACACAGTGTATTCTTTGTAACTCTAGATTCTTCTAAGATGAGCACTATGTGCTAGCCTTGCTTTATGGCAAAGGGTAGGAAAAAATTTATATCTCAAAAAGGAAGGTGACTACATCAATTTCTATTATGAAACATGTAGCAGATGTCAGTCTTACATGTGCATAAATTCATATAAAAAAATTCATTTTGGTTATTGTTGAATCCCTTCCCAGCAACAGGGTCAAGAGAAAGAGCAACCACTTTAAAAATCATCTACATACATAAACCACAGATAATTGTCGATTTGAAAATATTCAAGTTCTAAGACATGTCTAGGATTATCATATTCAACCAAAAATAATAACACCATAAACATAAAATAAAGCACCTTATGACAGGACATAATGCACAAAAAGGAGGTATTTCTACCTAGAAGACACGTGAAGCAAGACTGAGATGGGTCATAACATAGCAGCCCTTCAAAACCTTAAAGCATATCAACCAGTATTATATCTGAGCCTTTCTGAGCATGCACTGAACAAAAAATGCAGATCTGTTCATACTAAATACCAGCAATGAATCCAGGAAGGACATCTATACATGGAATCGACAGAAAATAGTCTCAATTTTTAAAAAATCTATATAAAACGCTGTCTTGCTGTTGGGAAGTAATATATTTGAAAAATCCTGAAAATCTTGTAAAGAAGGGAAAGCTGAATGATTTCATATTCACACACTGATTAACATATAGGCCTGCATATCATAAATGAAAATTTTAAAAATTACACGTGAAAAAAAAGTTACCTTAAACCTTACAATGTTCAATTGACAAATAACATGTGTAAGAATAAAGATAATACATGATTAAGTCAGACAGAAATATCATGCAGTATATAAGACAGCATAAAATTTTTTCATGATCTACTTTTAAAGAAAATACAAATAAGGCATATTACTTACTTTTTAAGAACTTCCTGCTTCTTTTGTTCATCTGAGGTAGGTAATCCCATCTCCTTTTGACGCTGATCATACATCATCTTTTCCACCATTCCTCGTGTCTCTCCATCTAAGTCACCCAATTTAGAGGGTTCAGGGTTAACCTTCTGGGTGTTGATCTCTGGGTCAGAAGTCACTAGACGAGACCACCACTCCATCTTATTTATCTACAAAAATTACATCTGGGTTATTATTTACGATACTCCTTAGTAACAAGGCACAACCAGAATATTCTTAGACAGTACATTATTTAGGTTTTAGTGCTTATGAACTGTTTGGGTTACCTTTGGGTTACCAAGATCAAGTTAAAAGCAACAACCAAATAATCTTTAGTAAATTCCTCAGGTGTTAAAGAAAGATATTCTAAGACTACTAAAAGTCTAGCTTGATACATAGGCAATGGAATAGGTCAATGAAATGTATGAAGGGATCAAAAGCATATCTAACTTAAACCTACTCATTGTAATTTTCTCAGGGTAACCATTTGTAATGAAAGATTTTTCAATGTTCACTTTCAGAATTTTTGAATTATAATATTCAAAATAAAAATCTTCAACAATGTTATATGGTTGTGAGGCGTGGGAGATACATAAGGCTGTGTGGAGGAGAGTGGATGTGTTGGAAATGAAATGTTTGAGGACAATATGTGGTGTGAGGTGGTTTGATAGTTATGAAAGGGTAAGAGAGATGTGTGGTAATAAAAGAGGGTGGTTGAGAGAGCAGAAGAGGATGTATTGAAATGGTTTGGTCACATGGAGAGAATGAGTGAGGAAAGATTGACAAAAAGAGGATATATGTGTCAGAGGTGAAGGGAATGAGAAGTGGGAGACCAAATTTGAGGTGGAAGGATGGAGTGAAAAAGATTTTGAGTGATTGGGGCCTGAACATACAGGAGGGTGAAAGGCGTGTAAGAAATAGAGTGAACTGGAACGATGTGGTATACCGGGGTCAACGTGTGTCAATGGATTGAACCAGGGAATGTGAAGCGTCTGGAGTAAACAATGGAAAGTTTTGTGAGGCCTGGATGTAGAAAGGGAGCTGTGGTTTCGGTGCATTACACATGACAGCTAGAGACTGAGTGTGAACAAATGTGGCCTTTCTTGTCTTTTCCTAGTGCTACCTCGCATGTGTTGGGGGGAGGGGGTGCTGTTTTTCATGTGTGGCGGGGTGGCGACAGGAATGGATGAAGTTAGCAAATATGAATATGTACATGTGTGTATATGTTTATGTCTGTGTCTGTATATTATGTATATGTGCGTGTGTGGGCGTTTATGTAAATACATGTGTGTGAGTGGGTTGGGCCATTCTTTCGTTTGTTTTCTTGTGCTACCTCGCTAATGCGGGAGACAGTGACTAAATATAATAATAATGATATTAGATTGATATGGGTAAAACTGAAAGTTGATGGAGAGAGATGGGTGATTACTGGTGCATATGCACTGGGGCATGAGAAGAAAGATCATGAGAGGCAAGCGTTTTCGGAGCAGTTGAATGAGTGCGTTAGTGGTTTTGATGCACCAGACCGGGTTATAGTGATGGGTGATTTGAATGCAAAGGTGAGTAATGTGGCAGTTGAGGGAATAATTGGTGCACATGGGATGTTCAGTGTTGTAAATGGAAATGGTGAAGAGCTTGTAGATTTATGTGCTGAAAAAGGACTGGTGATTGGGAATACCTGGTTTAAAAAGAGAGATATACATAAGTATACGTATGTAAGTAGGAGAGATGGCCAGAGAGCGTTATTGGATTACGTGTTAATTGATAGGCACGCGAAAGAGAGACTTTTGGATGTTAATGTGCTGAGAGGTGCAACTGGAGGAAGTCTGATCATTATCTTGTGGAGGAGAAGGTGAAGATTTGTAGAGGTTTTCAGAAAAGAAGAGAGAATGTTGGGGTGAAGAGAATGGTGAGAGTAAGTGAGCTTGGGAAGGACACTTGTGTGAGGAAGTACTAGGAGAGACTGAATACAGAATGGAAAAAGGTGAGAACAAAGGACGTAAGGGGAGTGGGATGTATTTAGGGAAGCAGTGATGGCTTGCGCAAAAGATGTTCGTGGCATGAGAAGCGAGGGAGGTGGGCAGATTAGAAAGGGTAGTGAGTGGTGGGATGAAGAAGTAAGATTATTAGTGAAAGAGAAGAGAGAGGCATTTGGACGATTTTAGCAGGGAAATAATGCAAATGACTGGGAGATGTATAAAAGAAAGAGGCAGGAGGTCAAGAGAAAGGTGCAAGAGGTGAAAATGAGGGCAAATGAGAGTTGGAGTGAGAGAGTATCATTAAATTTTAGGGAGAATAAAAAGATGTTCTGGAAGGAGGTAAATAAAGTGCATAAGACAGGGAACAAATGGGAACTTCAGTGAAGGGAGCTAATGGGGAGGTGATAACAAGTAGTGGTAATGTGAGGAGATGGAGAGAGTATTTTGAAGGTTTGTTGAATGTGTTTGATGATAGAGTGGCAGATATAGGGTGTTTTGGTCGAGGTGGTGTGCAAAGTGAGAGGGTTAGGGAAAATGATTTGGTAAACAGAGAAGAGGTAGTAAAAGCTTTGCAGAAGGATGAAAGCCGGCAAGGCAGCGGGTTTGGATGGTATTGCAGTGGAATTTATTAAAAAAGGGGGTGACTGTATTGTTGACTGGTTGGTAAGGTTATTTAATGTATGTATGATTCATGGTGAGGTGCCTGAGGATTGGCGGAGTGCTTGCATAGTGCCATTGTACAAAAGGCAAAGGGGATAAGAGTGAGTGCTCAAATTACAGAGGTATAAGTTTGTTGAGTATTCCTGGTAAATTATATGGGAGGGTGTTGATTGAGAGGGTGAAGGCATGTACAGAGCATCAGACTGGGGAAGAGCAGTGTGGTTTCAGAAGTGGTGGAGGATGTGCGGATCAGGTGTTTGCTTTGAAGAATGTATGTGAGAAATACTTAGAAAAGCAAATGGATTTGTATGTAGCATTTATGGATCTGGAGAAGGCATATGATAGAGTTGATAGAAATGCTCTGTGGAAGGTATTAAGAATATATGGTGTGGGAGGCAAGTTGTTAGAAGCAGTGAAAAGTTTTTATCGAGGATGTAAGGCATGTGTACATGTACGAAGAGAGGAAAGTGATTGGTTCTCAGTGAATGTAGCTTTGCGGCAGGGGTGTGTGATGTCTCCATGGTTGTTTAATTTGTTTATGGATGGGGTTGTTAGGGAGGCGAATGCAAGAGTTTTGGAAAGAGGGGCAAGTATGCAGTCTGTTGGGGATGAGAGAGCTTGGGAAGTGAGTCAGTTGTTGTTCACTGATGATACAGCACTGGTGGCTGATTCATGTGAGAAACTGCAGAAGCTAGTGACTGAGTTTGGTAAAGTGTGTAAAAGAAGAAAGTTGAGAGTAAATGTGAATAAGAGTAAGGTTATTAGGTACAGTAGGGTTGAGGGACAAGTAAATTGGGAGGTAAAGAGGGGCAAGTATGCAGTCTGTTGGGGATGAGAGAGCTTGGGAAGTGAGTCAGTTGTTGTTCACTGATGATACAGCACTGGTGGCGGATTCATGTGAGAAACTGCAGAAGCTAGTGACTGAGTTTGGTAAAGTGTGTAAAAGAAGAAAGTTGAGAGTAAATGTGAATAAGAGTAAGGTTATTAGGTACAGTAGGGTTGAGGGACAAGTAAATTGGGAGGTAAGTTTGAATGGAGAAAAACTGGAGGAAGTGAAGTGTTTTAGGTATTTGGGAGTGGATTTGACAGCAGATGGAACCATGGAAGTGGAAGTGAATCATAGGGTGGGGGAGGGGGCGAAAATTCTGGGAGCCTTGAAGAATGTGTGCAAGTCGAGAACATTATCTCGGAAAGCAAAAATGGGTATGTTTGAAGGAATAGTGGTTCCAACAATGTTGTATGGTTGCGAGGCGTGGGCTATGGATAGAGTTGTGCGGAGGAGGGTGGATGTGCTGGAAATGAGATGTTTGAGGACAATATGTGGTGTGAGGTGGTTTGATCGAGTAAGTAATGTAAGGGTAAGAGAGATGTGTGGTAATAAAAAGAGCGTGATTGGGAGAGCAGAAGAGGGTGTTTTGAAATGGTATGGTCACATGGAGAGAATGAGTGAGGAAAGATTGACCAAGAGGATATATGTGTCAGAGGTGGAGGGAATGAGGAGAAGTGGGAGACCAAATTGGAGGTGGAAAGATGGAGTGAAAAAGATTTTGAGTGATCGGGGCCTGAACATGCAGGAGGGTGAAAGGTGTGCAAGGAATAGAATGAATTGGAACGATGTGGTATACCGTGGTCAACATGCTGTCAATGGATTGAACCAGGGCATGTGAAGTGTCTGGGGTAAACCATGGAAAGTTTTGTGGGTCCTGGACGTGGAAAGGGAGCTGTGGTTTCGGTGCATTATTACATGACAGCTAGAGACTGAGTGTGAACGAATGTGGCCTTTGTTGTCTTTTCCTAGCGCTACCTCGCACACATGAGGGGGTAGGGTGTTGTTATTCCATGTGTGGCAGGGTGGCGATGGGAATGAATAAAGACAGACAGTATGAATTATGTACATGGGTATATATGTATGTCTGTGTGTGTATATATATGTATACATTGAGATGTATAGGTATGTATATGTGCTGCATGTGGACGTGTATGTATATACATGTGTATGTGGGTGGGTTGGGCCATTCTTTTGTCTGTTTCCTTGAGCTACCTCGCTAACGCGGGAGACAGCGACAAAGCAAAATAATAATAATAAAATAAAAAGTATAATGACCAGTTTAGTAGGATAAATAATTTTCAAGATTGGACTTGAGTAGTGCTTATCAGCAGATGCTACTGAACGAAGAGTCAAAGGAGCTGTGTGAGATAAACACACACACACACACACACACACACACAGTGTTGCTCAGGTATAACTGATTACCCTGTGGGATCAAGAGTGCACCAGGGATTTTTGAGGTGAAATGTACTATTTATTGAGAGATATTCCACACACTGTTCTAAATGGAGGTGATATTTTGATCTCTGGAAGCACTGTAGCAGAACACTGAGCAAACTTGACCAAGGTTGTAGAGATGAAACTGAAAAGGTTTGAAGCTTCATTTTGACAAATGAGTTATTTGGGACACAAAATTGATCCACACGGCATTCATATATTTAAGTGAAGTAAAAGCAATTATTGATGCATCCAGACCTACAGATGTGTAAATATTGCAATTATTATTAGGAGGTATAAATTGTTATGGTAAATTCCTCAGGAACCTCTCTTCAGTGCTTGTGCCATTGTCTATGTTGTTAAGGAAGGGGGTGCTACATTTAAGAAAGTAATGCAGATGTTGTTTTCTGGTGAGGTTTTGTCACATTATGATTCAGACAGGCCTTTTGTTTTGTCATGTGATGCATCACCATATGGTGTTGGGGCAGTGCTGGCACACCAAAATGAAGGTAGATCAGAACAACCTATGGCTTTTGCTTCACACCCACTGAATGATGCTGAGGAAAATTATGTACAAATTGACAGAGAGTTTGGCAATATTGTTTGGGGTGTGCCATTTTCATAATCATGTGTATGGAAGATCATTCACATTAGTCACAGACCACAAGCCCATACTGTCACTTACACACAAGGTATTGCTCAGTATGGCTAGTGTGAGAATACATTAGGCCATCTCACTGGTTGCTTAAGATTATCAGTTGTGTTTTGTGTACAAAACCCTGTTGGGCCATTAAAAAACATTCATTCCTTGTAAAGTTACAACACATGATCAGATGACAGGACATGTTATTGATTTGGGTAACTGAATGTGGATAAGATCTCTACAGGTGTATTTAACTTAAGTGTACCATACCATGAATTGACATTATCTAGGATTAAGCTGTTCATCACATTTTACACAACACTCACATCCTCAGAAGAGCCCATTACAATACAATTACACTGGTTGCTGTGCTGATAATGGCACACTGAGCACACACATCTTTTTCACTCCATCCTTCCACCTCAAATTTGGTCTCCCACTTCTCGTTCCCTTCACCTCTGACACATATATCCTCTTTGTCATTCTTTCCTCACCCATGTAACCAAACCATTTCAATACACCCTCTTCTGCTCTCTCAACTACACTCTTTTTTATTACCACACATCTCTCTTACCCTTTCATTACTTACTCAATCAAACCACCGCACACCACATAATGTCCTCAAACATTTCATTTCCAACACATCCACCCTCCTCTGCACAACCTATCTACAGCCCATGCCTCGCAGCCATATAACATTATTGGAACCACTAATCCTTCAAACATACCCATTTTTGCACTGGTCAATAAGCCATTTATTTTTGGAACTGGAAAAGTGTCCTTCTGAGACAACAGGTTCATCGTCACTTTAAAGTCTCCGCAAATTCGAATTTGTCAGGATGGCTTGAACACAACCACTGTCATAGTCGCCAATTCTGAACTATCCACAGGGTGAGTGTTCCATTGGCCACTAGCCCATCCAATACTATGTCTGTGGCCTCTCTCAAAGAAAAATGCAGTGTGCAAGCTTTCAAAAATTTTGGTTTTACGCTGGTATCTACATAATTTTGATTTTCCCTCCATTGTACATGCCAAACTTTCTCCAAATACACCAGCATACTTCAATTTTAAATCCTTCAAAAACTTTTCATTGCTATCCATCTGTTCCTGTAAATTAAACACAGAATTTTTCCAATCAATCTGAAGTTTTTATAACCAGTTCTTACCTAACAAACTTTGTCCATCACCATCTGCTATTACTAACAGCAACTCATAAATTAGACCATGATGTGTGATATGAGCTTTGACAACACCTTTAACTCTGTATCTTTCTCCTGAGCATGAATTCAATATCACATCATCTTACATTAGTTTCTCTAGTAATATGGGTACTTTATCACAGACTCTCATAAACACGTTCATTAATCATGGTAAACTTGCACCAGTTTCTATCTCCAAATCTACTTCTTGCCCTTCAATATCATGTCTAAACATAAATGGTTGAACACTTCCCTGTTGTACCTTACCCTTGTTTCCAATATCATAACATATTACTGAACTGAACTCAAAATAGCTCTACCTTTCTCAACTCAATTCTTATTTTCTAATCCACCTTCCTGGGTTCCTCCTCTTGGCAGTCCTCTTCCCCCTCTTGAATTGCTACTAGGAAATGTCCTATATCCTTGCAAATGTAGCACCTCTTTGGCCCAATAGTTGTCTGGAGGATGAACTTCACCGCATCTCTAACAGGGTGTGTCTTGCTGTCACTGCATTCTGTGAAGATCACCATTTCATATCTGACACGTCTATCCAAGCTGCCTATTTTGCCACCACCAAATGGTACTTCTTTTTATTTTTTTTTGCGTATAATCTCACCAGTCGGGCTCCAATGCCAGCCTATTTGCCTGAATCTGTTCATCGTTGATACATACAATCAACTGGTCGCAAAACATATGATCCTGTAGGTCTGTCTGAAGTGCTCCGTTAGTTCTTTCATGGCAGTCATATACTGAACAAAACTCTCTGTTTCTTTTATGGAATTACTATCTTGCTACTGTCTCTGACAGTTTTGGATCATGATGTCTTGATAACATTTCACAGAGTTCTTCAAAATTCAATTACCCAGGTTGTTTAGGCTTGCACAAATTTCTCAATGACTTAAGTCTTACAATTAATGTCAACACATATTTTCTTCTCGACTGCATCGTCTAAATCATCCGCCAGGGAATATCGTTGCAGACGATACTACTATTAAAGACGCTGTTAATGTTTGAAGCAAACCACCTGTTGAAATCACTTGACAATGCCGACCAGTGGTCTTCGTGGGCACTATTTTCCACTTTTCACAAACTTCCAAAGGTAGTCCACACTTATTTCACACGGTTGTACCCCCGTCTCCACTTTATCTAATACTTAACGTAGTATAGTAGTCAATATAGTTCCAATTAAACACTTGATAGTCTAAAAAATAATTGCTTTACTCAAGATAAAACTGTGGGGCCTAGAGCGGTCGGTTATACCTTTGTGTTGTACACAGAACCCAAGATGGGCTTTACAGAAAAGCATTCATTCCCTATAAAGTTATGACGTACATTGTTGTCTGAGTAAATGCATAAAAACTTTATTACATTTTTGATCAAATTCACAACATTCAATCTCTTGCAAACATTAAACTATGATTAAGCAAACGCATGTAATAATGTTTATCAAAATAGTATACCTTCTCAGGTATTCATTTTCTATACTTCAAGGTCCTGGAAGTTTAAAAGAAAATGTGACTCTACGGGAAACGAAAGTTAACATGAATTAAGCTTTGACTACGTTTATTACATGTTCTAGTACACTGCTTCCAGCTTACGAAGAGTTTTACCGATTGTGTCTCCCTAATATCATAATCATCGTCCATGAATTATGTAACAAAGTAACCTGGTAAAACTACCCATTTTTCAAGTTCCCATGGAAACATTCTCGCATCTCTAAATACAACCATGTAAAAGATCTTCGTAAAAATGTCTTCAAATATTTACCAGAAACATGAGAATTATATCTAAATTTGTTACACACATTTTAAGGGTGAAAATGCCAGGTCATTTTCTAATAATAATTCATAAAAACGGGACCTTTACGACCAGCTTGACCCACCTCTAACCGTGTCATGACGTACTGACCTTCTCTAACGTGAGGATAACGGTGTGGCCATTATCAAGGAACCAGTTGCACTCCTCGACCTTGATCTCGTTATAAAGGTCACCGTTGAGGATGGGAGGGGCGTTCCTGAGGCCGACCTTGATGATGCGTCGACCAAACTCCACGATCACGTCCCGGGATTTGACCTTCAGCCCCAGGGGAATCACCACCTGAAAGAGACGTTAAAATAATGAAACGATTCATTTAACCCTCACTTATTCATTTCTCTACAATGAAACATCTTGCACCAGGAAAAAATTAATCATTCTTTTAATGCAGTACTTAACATTCTAAACATCCATTAACTTGTTTAGAGAGAGCACAAAGGCGAATGACACAATTGATACCTGGAACTAGAACCCTCACTTATTAAGAAAAGTTAAAATGACTGAATTTACACTCACTTAAGAGGAGGAGGGCTAGAGGGGAAATGATTCAAGCTTTTAAATAGGAGAAGGGATCAATAAAGGTAACATGAATAAAGTGCCTAGAATGGCGCCACCGGATAGGACAAGAAATAATGTATTTCAATTAAAAAAAAAATTCAAGTCGGATGTGGGTAAATATTGGTTCAGGAATAGGGTAATAGATTTACTGAACAAGCTGCCAAGTACAGTAGTGGAAGCTAGGTCTTTAGGTAGCTTTAAACGAAGGTTGGATGATGTGTTTATCTGTTCAGGTGGTTGGTTGTAGGGTGGTGGACAGACTCAGGACCTGCTTAGCATGGGCCAATAGGCCTCTTGCAGTGTCCTCACCTCTAATGTTCTTATATACTATGTGGGTCACATGGTATGGGCGGCTAACTGTGCTTGCTAACTGGCATGTGCTACAACGTAACCTAAACGTCGACGGGATTACAATGAACGAACAATGTCAAGATAATGTTGTAGTGGGTGAACAGCCTGAATCACTTCGTGTGGACAACGTAGTCCAGTCCAGCTGGACTTCAGGAGACGAAACTCTAGCGGGTTAAAATACCGAGTAAAAATACTAGTCAGCGATAGACGCAGTACCGAGTAAAAATACTAGTCAGCGATAGACGCAGTCACTATGTCTACGTCCATGTTAAAAATTCGATTAGTAAAACTATGAATATCCCAAGGCAAGGAAAGTCAACAATTTTATCCTAGTTAAACATTCCCGGGAACATTCACCCTAATTAGGTTTTTGGGTTTAATTCCTATGCTTTAACCTTAATAACAGTTATCCATCTATCTTTGTATCTGTCTATCTACCTACCTATGTAGGCCCCTCGCACCTCACGTGACAATCTACACGCCTCACCAGCTACTGTTTCTAGTATGATGATGCACCAATGTATTTCGTGTTATACATGCCGGGTCGGGTGTCCCATGCCAGCAAAGATGCCAGATTAACCTTTTTTTTATCACCTGCAGTAACGCTATCTCTACGCGTGCTTTTGTCGTTATCATTCTAATCTCTGACAATATCTCATCCATAAATCTAAGTGAACGTATATTTCCCCCTTTTATAAACTGAAACGCTGACGACGTGTGTCTGTGATCTGTAACATCACACCCAGACCAACAATGGACATTTTCTTCGACAAAAGACAACCTTGAATGTAGAAAGTAAGGTAGGAGATTCCAGTGCCTGAGCCTAATACTCGTCAGCCACCACCGCTACCAACACGGTCAAATCCTCTTAACTTGTATTCTGGAGTCACAAGCAGCGAGGAAGGGCGATCCGATCCACATATCGCACAACCTTCCAGAAATCAGAGTCTATAATCATGTCACGATCACCAGGCATCCGCCTCCCACACCCACCACCAATTCACCTCCATTACAATACTCTTGTGAGACAACTGAAGAACGTGCTTCTCTCACTGGTAACAATGAACCGATCACAATCATACACATCGAACGAGTATGCAGCATAAAGTTACATATTAGTCTGAAATGCAACATGTCAACGGCGCTGTGGAGAAGAATGTCTCCTGCAGCAGCAACTGGTGTGTCGATGTTCAGCGGCGGAGGGTAACCAAACACGGGTGAGGCGCGGCCTCGCGTCAAGTGACCGTTTCTATACACGCCTCACCAGCTACTGTTTCTTGGACGACGGTGCACCCAAGTATTTCCTGTTACAGAGATGACTAACGTTGCATGCCGGACCGGTGTAATCCGGACCGGGTGTAATCATGCCAGCACAGAACATGCCATCATAGTAATAAGTTGATAATGGGAAAATGTTCGGAAATAAATGCACAGTCAATGCTTCCAAGGGTGCAATAATTCATATGTAAAATCCAGACCATAACATCCGGATTAGGTAGAGTGATGCCAGAAATGCGAATGGGTTCATTTCTTTGACACTGACCAAAAGCTTTCTGTACTAACTACTAAATACATACATGGCGGAGAGTGACATCACCATATAAGATAAAGTAAATAATTCAAAGAACGTCAGAAGAGAATTTTTCGCAAGTTATTCCATGCTACTTTGTTTAATTGCCTATATTTACGTTCAAAAGGGGCTGCTGGAGGGAGAAGTGCCGTTAGAACAGATACATTTATGAGAGCTTGATTAATTGAACCAACTGAGGGAGAGATTGTGTAGTTACAGCAGGATTAACGAGAGGTGAGAAACAGATCTAGAATATTAAAGAGTGGTCACAGCGGTCAGGACTATGGGTAGGGTGGGAGATAATTTGTTCTAGAATCTAGATCACTGAGAATGGAGAACGTGACGGCTTCAATCCCCCCACCATCCGTATGGGAGGAATTCAACCATTTTCTATGGTGTAAGTTGAAATCCCCTTGATGAAAGATCTCGGCCTCATGGGAGGAGTTTCGAAAGTCGAAGAAAGATACAGGATCTGTAGAAATACAGGAGCAGTAAACGAAACAAAGGAAGAGCGCGGTAACTGGGAGACAGACCTTAAGCCAGAGAGCAAAAGTTTGGGGACTCAAGGTCCTTGAGACGTGCAGCAGGTGTGTTGATGTTGGAATAAGCACTTACACCACCTCTGAACCGAAATAGTGAGCTGAGGTTAGAGATGGATATGAGAAACGGGCTAGCGAGAACATCAACAGACAAATCGGATTCAGACAGAAGTACGACATTAGGAGAAGTACTAGACTGATGGTGTTCAACGGAATAGAGGTTACTAAAGAGACTACGTATGTTGATAAAGTGAATGGATAAAGAGGCAGGTGTAACGGAGTGGGAAAGGTCGAGGGAGGGGCCGGAACTGCTACTGTCTGAGTCCTCCTCCCTCCCATTAGCAGTAGTCAGGCGGGAATCTGGAGATTCTTAGTACCCCCTAATGTGTCAAGATTATATTTAGAAGCGATTGCGGTACGAGCCAGGAGATGGCATGAAAACTTACGTGAAGAAAATAAGTGAGGTCTGAACAGGTGTACGGTCTTGTTAGGAGAAGATAGCAGGACGAGCCCGGGATTCCGTGGAAAAAGAAAGTAAGAAAGGAAAACCTAACATGGAGGGTGTAAGATGGTTCCGGGCACCACGTCATCGCTCCTCAGTCAGGCTAGCTGCTATACATCCTACTAACTAAGCATACAGAAGCTCTAAAATAATGCATGATAATAGAAAACGTTCAAGATATGGGGCACTACGTATGTAGAGCTACCTAGGGCACACGAGAGGCGCATGACACAATGGGACACCAGACTTCTCTCCACCGGCACACATCATCAGAACTTGCCAACACGTCTTACCCAAGGATACTCAGTTTTCCTCTCTAAGCGCCGCAATCACTTCTGATACAGTTTTCCTTTGTTATTATTTCTTCTGGTGTATTGTTCCTGGCGTGCCACACGGCGCAATAGCACCACAAAGCCGCTGTGGAACGGAACACGAAATAAAAATAACAATGTTCTTTGTCTCGCACCAAACTGATGCTTTCCCTAACACAACCAACACCACCAGTAGTACTCAGGCAGCGCGAGAACAACATCAAGTTATTCTGGGAAAGTTTCGCAATTACAGGACCTTGGGTTTAAGGATTTGATGACGTTACAAAAAAAAAAAAAAAGAACCCACCCCCGCCACATTCATAACATACACCGAGAACACATTATGCAGAGGACATGACCACCTGGGGAGGAACGCGGAAACCTTCGTCAGGATAGATACTTGGTCAATCATGATGATGTGAGAACTACAGACCAGGAGGATGTTGGTATGACTGACTGAGTGGTCTCGATATTCACCCGTGCTGGGGAGGGGAATACCGCCCCTGGCGCCACCTGCCTCACACACTACCACAGGAACCAGGATCACCTTGACTACCTACCTTCCCCTACACCAATATGTCTGCTACTCAAAAATACACTCGGTCGACTCAACTACCCTCCATGTCCTGAGGTAACTGGATCTGCCACATTTCTAATGGACTGCGTTACTGCATGTATATGAATGACAACAGGTTATATCAACACCATCATCTACGTTACCAAATGTTATTCATACTCTTGTATAAACCTATCCAGATCTTGATCATTCCATTATTCAACACAAGCTAATCTACTTATACATAATATACGATAGACTGCATGTGCTGACATCGTGAGGAAAAGCATCTGTTACATCGTGAAAGGGTTACCTCAGCTACATAACACAACTTGGGTTTCTGCTATCAAAAGTATGATTGATCAGGTGTCGGACGCTGCCTTAAAACTGTAACAGTGTTGCATATTACTAGCTTAGTAATATCAAATGCATTCAGAAAAGATTCCCAAGATATAAGAAACAAAGAATCGTCAAAATTTGAAAGTAACTCGTCAAAAGATTTAAGGGAGGACAACCACTTTGGAGAAATGGTACACGAGAAAGATGCACAATGGTATGTGGTCAGACCAGGGACCACACAATATGCTGTCATGAAAGGAATGTCTCGCAATGCAAGATGTTATGTAGCTCTGTGGTAAAGACATACATGGGTGTGGTCGAAATGATTGGAGAGTTATGTAAGCGAGGTGAGGCGAAGCGAGGCGAGGTGAGGTGAGGTGAGGTGAGGCGAGGCGAGGCGAGGTGAGGTGAGGTGAGGTGAGGTGAGGTGAGGTGAAGTGAGGTGAGGCAAGTGTGGACGGAAATAAACTACCGAGAGACTGAGGATCTGAGGGTAAGACAAAGTGGTCGAGAGTGAGACACAATACACTTGAGGAACCTCTCTTGATGGAGCCATCTGGGAAATGGCAGAGGATCTGCAGGGGCCTGGAGGGGTCCTCACCGACATGCGTGAGCCTCCTGTATTTGCGTGAGGGTAAATCACGACCTACTACTAAGTACATCTGGCAGTACAACGCATCTCGTACCGTGAGGTCACAACAGCCTCATCACCTACCATCCTGACGACATACGTACAGTCGTGTGTCCTTCGTTAAGTGTTGTCATGAACGTCACAGTTCTGCCACATCTCCATGCACAATCTTCAATAATCTCGATCATCAATACAAAGCAGGTCGTCCGTCAGGTCAATAATCCTTCCTCTAGTTACTGTACGAATATTCTGAGCACAAGAGGATGCCACACCTGTCCTTGACTGGCGACAACCTGGTCCAGTGCAGTAGATATTCTTGTCTCTCATCACAACCACACACACTGACTGCCACCCACCACCAGGCCCTCCGTCACTCTGTGACTCGGTCTCAGCACCATCATCAACCCCCGCCCCTCCATCAGTGCTGGGGTCATGCATGACTATGGCTTGGGCACCGGGGCCCAGTGCTTGACTGTGGCTAGGTCTGGCCCCTGGAAATGGGTGATGAGTGGGTGGTATGCCGCGCCACCTGACGATGTCCACTGACAGAGGCACAAAATTTTTCTTTCTCATGAAGGCTCCAGTCACGGACAAAAGTCCACGGCAAAGCCGGGCCTTAATTGAAATACAAAGAGGTTAATGAAAGGAAAAAAAGAAATGGAAAGTATTTACGAAGTCTGGAGGATGTGGAAAAGCTGGGAAAGATGAGAGGGTAGAGAGGTCCAAAGCTTCGAGGTACGAGGTGAAAAAAAAAGTTATCAAAATGGCCCACCCTTGAGTTGCCAAAGGCCACACGGCAATCATATAATGCAGCAGCTTGCAAAGTACTGCGTGGTCGAGCTAGTGGTGGGGGCACACAGGCAACCAGTTCTCAAAGACAAAAACAGAGACACACATACCCAAGATCTAAGCAAGGTGGTCTAGCCTTAACATCACTTAACAAATAAATAATAATAAAAAAAATGCAGTCCCTTTAGAAGCAGTACAAAACAAGGACAGAAAAGCAGAGGCTCTGCCCCCCACCCTCCACCCACTTCAGCATCACGCTGGATGGAATACAGGTTGAAAAAAAAATACCTTGCAGGATTAAAATGCCAGACGGAAATTTCTATAGGAAAATCATAAGCTAGTATGAATATGAATATAAGCATCCCATCACCAACACCCTGCATCACTACTATCAATTACGAAAGACAACAGTATGGATAAACTTGAGAGTTCCAGCCTCTCGAATTCCCATGTCTATTTGATTCCTGATGTTGAAGAATGATACAATAATTCTTAGTTACCCTATCACAGAAAGTGACGTGGGTTAATCAATGTTGGTATATCACTGTAATGTGGCCATGGCAGGATCGATGGTTGGGAAGGCATCATGATATACCATTATGTTACGACTGAACAAATGAATTATTCAATAACGGAAAGTGACAAGTGATGATCAAGCCTAATTTTGAAGATAGTAAGAGTGTTGCTCTGAACAACATTTTCTGTGAGCTTATGCCACACATCCATAATGTCGATACAGAAATATATCGGACACTCCAGATTTAACTCGGTGACCTCTCAGCTTTAGTCCATTTTCTCACGTCAGAAGAGCTGGCGTTACTGTCAAGACATGTTCAATATCGACACTGTTGCATCTTTCCAGCATCTTAGAGCATTCTATTGATTTATGCCTGGGGGGGGGTCTTGCTTAGGGAGAACAAATTCTCGCCACCTCTCCTCATGTGGTTTGTTACGAAAGGAAAGAATCCATTTAGTTGCTCTTCGCTGCACTGCTTCCAATGTAAGAATGTCTGTCCTCGTGTCAGTGGCGTGTCCAAAACCGCACTGCATATCTGAGGTGTGGTCTAACTAGACCTAGGTAGCGTGGCAACATCACATCCTTGATAAATCCTAATACCCTGTTTGCCTTCATGCCACCACCTCCATTACAATGCCCGCAGAACTTGAGGTGGTTGGAGACAGTGGCCCTTAGATCCCTCACAATAGAGGTGTCCTTCCTTTATCTTGTGGCCCATCAGCTCACAGTCTAAATTTTTTTTATTGAGGTTTCCTACCTGTAACAGCTGGCGTTAAATGGCATTTGTCATTTTCTCGACCATTCCTCGATTTCATCTCGATCCTATTGTAAACTTAGCCTATTTTCCTCAGTTCATATGGCATTACCGATCTTTGCTATTTCCCCTACGTTCTCCATTCTCAGCGGTTGTTAAACCGAAACGGAATAGACGAGCAAGCACAGGTGCAAGTTCAGAGGCACATGCTTTCAGTACACGGGGATAGATGCCATCAGGACCTGTGTCAAGAAAGAGAAGCGCTTTTCGAACAGTTCGAAAAGAGATTACGGAGAGTGGCATAGGATTATCAGGAGGTGCATCAAGATGCCCTTGGCTAAAGACCAGAAAGACTTATCATTGGATGACGAGGAGAGGTTATCGCACTTCCCCTGTATAAAGGAATGCTGTGCCTCACGCATAACGTGCTTGCAATTATCTCCGGCAGTGATAAAAGCTGAGCGGGAACCGGAGGAAGAAGTGTTTTTCCAAGCCTAATATTCCTGATCCCTTACCTGAATGGCCTCAGAGCAGGAACGTTTTAACCAAAGATTGTAAAAAGAAAAAAAAACAATAAGTCGTTTTGGAGGAAGAGGGAATAAATGCTTTCATTCCCGCAAGAATAATTAGCTTCTGCTACACATTTGGCGGAGACAGAAGCATCACCACATACGAGAGAGCAATTTACCCAAGGAAAGTCAGAAAAGAAGTTCCATACGTTATTCCATACCGCTTTGTTGAGGTGCCAGTCATTACACTTGGAAGGGGCTGCTGGAGGGGGAGGTGCCGTTAGAATACATTTAAGAGTGTGTGATCAGATGAACCAACTGGAGGCAAGTTTGTGTATTTACAGCGGAATGTGCTAGAGGTGAAAAACAGATCCAGAATATTAGGAGAGTGGTCACAGCGGTCAGGACTATGGGTAGGGTGGGAGATAATTTGATCTAGATCACCGAGAATGGAGAACGTGAGGACTTCAGTCCCACAACTCCCCAATCATTGGAAAGGGAGGAATTCAACCATTCCCTATGATGAATGCTGGAATACCCTAAGTTGAGTATTTCGGCTTGCGGGTGAGACGATGTCACAGTTCTCATGGTAGGAGTTTAAATAGTCCAAGGGAGACAGACCTTTTGTCACATAACATCAAAGTTTGGCGACTGAAAGTCCCCGAGGCGAACAACAGGTGTGTTGACGTTGGAATAAGCACAAACACTACATCTGAATCGGAAATGTGAATGGAGATTATAGTGGAACATGAGAAAAGGGCAAGTGAGAACACCATGTGACAACCGGGTTTCAGAGAGGAGTAAGACAGTAGGAGAGGGACTTGACAGATGGTGTTGAACAGAGGAGAGGTTACACGAGAGACCACGTAATGTCCGCACACTGATGATAAAAGGGTGCAGGTCTGCCAAAGAGGAGGGCGACACTAGTACTACTGTCCGAGCCTTCCTTCTCATTAGCAGGAGAGTCAGGCGGAAACCCAGAGGTTCTTAGCACCTCGTGATGCCGAGGGAGCCATAGGCTTGTTGGACTCTAAATAGATGACATTCCAAACCTATTGTGTAGACAAGACATGGCAAGAGAACGTATGTGGAGAAAATAATAAGTGAAGTTTGATTATGTGTTTGGCGCATGTAAGATGATGATGGCTGGACCAGTCCGGTAGTGCCGTTTTCAAGAGAGAAAGAAAAGTCAGCGATGCTAACATGACTGGTAACCAGAATTATCATACACTTCTGCACGGTGTAATAATACTAACCAAGAGAACGTGGTTAACCAGCTGGTTTGGACTATATCTAGCCTTGATCATAACAGTCAAGCCTTGTTATCATTGATGACGAAACAAAAACAAACAAAAAATCGTTCTCCAATTCAAGTGCACGTGAACGCTGCTGGAAGTCGAGAGAGAGAGAGAGAGAGAGAGAGAGAGAGAGAGAGAGAGAGAGAGAGAGAGAGAGAGAGAGAGAGAGAGAGAATGCTCATGATCACACTGGCCCCCTCTACCTTATAAAAGCGTCCACACATTTTGTCCAGGAGAAAAGACGGGGGATTTATTGCCCACCCTCGTTGTGCAACCGGCAGCCGGTGTTTATTCGGGAATGATAAGTGAGGAGTCAAGGTGTGGGAGGAGGCGATGACTGAGCCGGCTTGCCTCACACACACACACACACACACACCGTCAACACCGTCCGCTCTCGCACACCCCAAACCCCTGGTAATGGGGTCACTGACTCCGTAACAAGTAATTTACCTCGTATATATAATGGCTCCTCCAGAGACCTCGACACTGAATGTCTTTACGCTTAAGCAAATCTATTATCGTATCGCAGTCCAGCGCCGCTACCGACAGAGTTGAGACCCGAGCGCACACACCCACACACACACACACACACACACACTACCGGGGACCTCTCGTATAACGAACTGTTACGTTATACATGTCAGCCACACACATAACCAATCATTAACGACGATCTACGCTGTGGCCTCGACCACGGCGACATCCCCCGTGCGCCACACACACACACACACACTAACACTTGGTCACGCTTCTCACTGAACCTTCTCCGTCGAGCTGAGTCGGTCGAGTGTACACACACAGCGGGGATGAGACTGATTTGGTGCGGGTGTCCCCGGCAAATTCATGGTGCACCCCGGTGCTCATGCTGTGAGCAGCTGTGGAAAAGAGACGACAGTTGAGAGTTCTACCTTAACACATCCCGCGACACCTCACTCATCGTCCCTTCTCTGGGGATGATGAGGCAAGTAGCAGGAACGGGCCCAGCATTCCTGTACCAGTCACCAGGTTGGATGGACTTCCCTCAAGTGAGGAGAACCAGCGACAGAATACAGACACAGGTGACGCAACACAGCGGGCTGGTTGGCTGGTTCTTGTATGGTATGACTGACACCAGGATGTAGTGACCATGGGGGGAGGGTCACGGGATAATCACCACACTACCACACCATTGCTACCTACACCAGCAATCACCATATTACCACACCACTGCTACCTACACCAGTAATCACCATATTACCACAACACTGCTACCTACACCAGTAATCACCACACTACCAAAACACAGGTACCTACACCAGTAATCACCACACGTATGTACCAACAATACAAACTCTCTGACACCTACCTGTAACTACCCTTCACCCCAAAATAATTAAAAAGTTTACAAGAAAACCCATGAAAACATTTCACTGTCTTTTAACAATATGTTAGAAACAATTGGTAGTTTGTATCACCAAGCATGACGGTATTAAACTACGATCATGAAACTGGGCCTGAACATACAGGAGGGTGAGAGGCATGCAAGGAATTGAGTGAACTGAAACGATGTGGTATACCGGGGTCGACGTGCTGTCAATGGACTGAACCTGGGCAAGAGAAACGTATGGGGTAAACCATGGAAAGGTCTGTGGGGCCTGGATGTGGAAACAGAGCTGTGGTTTCGGCGCATTACACATGACAGCTAGAGACTGAGTGTGAACGAATGTGGCCTTTTCAGTCTGTTTTCCTGGCGCTACCTCGCTGAAGCGGGGTGTAGCGAAGCTGTTTCCTGTGGGGCGAGGTCGCACCAGGAATGGATGAAGGCAAACAAGCATGACTATATATATATATATATATATATATATATATATATATATATATATATATATATATATATATATATATAATTCCTGGGGATAGGGGAGAAAGAAAACTACCCTCGGTAATTCAAACACAACTCATAAATCTCATGACCAAGGTTGGGTCTATTCATGAACAAACTCCTCACTCAGGTCAGGTACGACGGAACGAGGGAAAAAAAAAGAGACATAACAAAGAATTCTGAGAAAACAGATTAAGGAATCATCAAATCCTTCACGAGAACTGAAACTGAAGAGGCCCTACTGAAGTGTGAGCACACGAGGTGAGGTAAGAGCACCACATATGTATGATATGTAGCAGGAAAAAAAAGTCAGCAAGTCTTGGTAACCATCTACATGAAGCAGGGGCGCGGCCAACCACTCTACTACTGAGTATATGATGATGATCGACGTCCAACAACAGCCATGGCTGTGGTCTACACACACACACACACACACACACACACACATACAGACACTTGACTTGCGTCTACGCACAAACACACACATGCCCACCGACACAACGCATACACACAACACCACGCGCGTGCACAGCCATACATAGCCACAAGGCCAGGGCTGGGTCAACCAGAAAGCAGCACATACATGAACATTTTATTACCGAGCAGCCTGACCTATGATCTGGGCCGTGACCCAGTCTCACGGTTGGGGCCGAATACGACCGCAGTACCAAAACTAGGTCACCATCTGTCGCTCTGGTCACACCCCGCGGTTTTACATGACCAATTTGGATATAATGATGGACAACACTGGCCCACGAGAGACCAAGTGAACACGGGTGGTAAATCAGACGCACACAGCAGCGGGCGACACCACGACCCAGTCTAAGAATGAGCTGCAGTGGACGAGGAAACACGTGTTTACCCCTCGTAGTGAACACGGCTAGATAAGATGGTGAGGACACAGCTAGCAGGTGTCTCTTAACTCGTCCCGCCAACACACACACAAACCACCACCACCACCACCACCACCACCAGCCAGCTCGACACCTGCCACACACACACACACACACACACACCTTACCACACAAGTACGTGCACATCAAGTTCATCTCTAACCTTCATCACCAACATAATACCTCCTCTTACCACTCCTGCGTACAAAAACATAAACATAAAAATTATATATTATACCTAAATCCATCCAATGCCACCACGGAGGTTGGTGAGCATTTATCTCCAGCCACCATGCAAGTCGTCTCTCACACGACGAAGACTGTGCAAGCTCTCCATGACGCAATCATGGCTACATTGACACAATCATGGCTACAGTGACACAATCATGGCTACAGTGACATGAGGTGGAAACCCTCCCTCCCTGTTGTTGGTGGGATTGAAGTGCAGTGAGGGTGCAGCTTAGGAGAGGCAGGTGTGAGGAGAGTCAGTAACAAGGAGCGTAGGCACACGAGCACTAACCTGCCCATCTCTGAATCTACAGGAAGCGGTATGGGCGATGGAATCATCACACACAACCTGTGGGCCGGCCAGCCAGCCACCTAGCTCTCACATAACACACCACTTGCCTCCAAAAAAAAATTCACGAGAACAACACCCCCCCCCCCCCCCCATCTGGTCCTGTGGCTCCTGCCACGGTCAGGTCACGAGAAACACTATTGAGGTCACCAGTGACAAAGTCGACATTGACCCGTGACCCCTTAGCATGGCCAGGTCTACGGCGTCGAGCTCAAACCCCACCACCACCTGTGGTCACACTGCGTCCACCACTGGCAGCCACAACCTTGCCAACGCAATATGAACCAGACAGCATAACGCAATATATATATATATATATATATATATATATATATATATATATATATATATATATATATATATATAACTCTACATTACACAACTGGAATAATGGCTCACCCAGAGCAGAGTGTCAGCACCTCCACATAAGTCATCATTTTGACCCCAGACAGACCTACACCACGCCGGAATGAGGGAAAGACTCCTCTGTGTACACGTTATCATTTCTGTGGAAGGAGACGAAGGGCACGGGTCACAGGAGCCTTCTCTGAATGGGTGGAGGTCACCAGTGGAGTGCCCCAGGGTTCTGTTCTGGGACAGTTACTTTTCTTTATGAACAGCTTGCCTGAAGGTACCGGCCGACTCCTTTGCATGTGAATGCACATGTCACGGGGGAGGCGAAAGGCGAGGAGGACTGCATCAACTTGCAATGGGACCTACACACACTCCAGAGTGGGTCTGACACATGGTGAATGAAAATCAATCAGAACATAAGTAAAGTCATGAGGTTGGGACAAAGTGAAACAAGACCTCATCATCATCATCATCATCATCATCATCACCATCATCATCATCACCATCATCATCATCATCACCATCATCATCATCATCATCATCATCATCATCATCATGTAGCAAAAGGTAAACTTAAGGATTCTGTGTGTGTGTGTGTGTGTGTGTGTGTGTGTGTGTGTGTGTGTGTGTGTGTGCGTGAGGGACTTAGGAGTCGACCTCGTCCCAAACCTGTCGCCATAATCCCACTTTTAGGGAGGGTAGCAAAATAGCCAAACTGTCTGCTGGTATATATCACAACAGCTTTCAGGAACATGGGTAAGGAAATGTTCAGTCAACTGTCTATCCAAGAAAAGAACAAAACTTGAACGTGCTTCTCAAGTTTCGTCATCTACAGAAACACAAAGAATCAATAAAAGGGATTCAGAGGAGGACGACAAATATGGTACAAGAACCAAGACAGCTGAGTTACAGGGGGAAGACACTAGAAGCTTTAAGCTTACCCTCGAT